>NW_026285995.1:2500-15000 GCF_023373465.1 Oncorhynchus keta | reverse complement strand
ATGTAGATGTCCTTACTGTAGATATTTAAAATGTAGATGTTGTTACTGTATATATTTAAAATGTAGATGTTGTAATGTAGATGTTTAATCCCCTAGATGTTGTTACTGTAGATATTTAAATCTAGATGTTGTTACTGTAGATATTTAAAATCTAGATGTTGGTACTGGATATTTAAATTAGATTATTATTAAATATTTAAAATCTAGATGTTGTTACTGTAGATATTTAAATCTAGATGTTGATACTGTAGATATTTAAAATATAGATGTTGTTACTGTAGATATTTAAAATGTAGATGTTGGTAATGTAGATATTTAATGCTAGATGTTGTTACTGTAGATATTTAAATCTAGATGTTGTTACTGTAGATATTTAGAATCTAGATGTTGTTACTGTATATATTTAATTCTAGATGTTGTTACTGTAAATATTTAAAATCTAGATGTTGTTACTGTAGATATTTAATTCTAGATGTTGATACTGTAGATATTTAAAATATAGATGTTACTGTATATTTAATGCTAGATGTCGATTTTTAGATATTTAAATCTAGATGTTGTTACTGTAGATATTTAAATCTAGATGTTGATACTGTAGATATATTTAGAATTGTTACTGTGATATTTGATGTTGTTACTGTAGATATTTAATTCTAGATGTTGTTACTGTAGATATTTAAATCTATTTGTTACTAATGTTGGTAATGTAGATATTTAATGCTGATGTTGTTACTGTTATTTCAATGTAGACTATATTTAAAATCTAGATGTTGGTAATGTAGATATTTAATGCTAGATGTTGTTACTGTAGATATTTAAAATCTAGATGTTGTTACTGTAGATAAAATTGTTGTTACTGTAGATATTTAAATGCTAGATGTTGTTACTAGTAAATATTTAAAATCTAGATGTTGGTACTGTAGATATTTAAATCTAGATGTTGTTACTGTAGATATTTAAAATGTAGATGTTGTTACTGTAGATATTTAAAAATCTAGATGTTGTTAATGTAGATATTTAATGCTAGATGTTTTACTGTAGATATTTAAATCTAGATGTTGTTACTGTAGATATTTAGAATCTAGATGTTGTTACTGTAGATATTTAATTCTAGATGTTGTTACTGTAAATATTTAATTCTAGATGTTGATATTGTAAATATTTAATTCTAGATGTTGTTACTGTATATATTTAATTCTAGATGTTGATACTGTAGATATTTCATTCTAGATATTGTTACTGTAGATATTTCATTCTAGATGTTGTTACTGTAGATATTTAATTATAGATGTTGTTACTGTAGATATTTAATTATAGATGTTGTTACTGTAGATATTTCATTATAGATGTTGTTACTGTAGATATTTAATTATAGATGTTGTTACTGTAGATATTTACTTATAGATGTTGTTACTGTAGATATTTAATTATAGATGTTGTTACTGTAGATATTTAATTCTAGATGTTGTTACTGTAGATATTTAATTATAGATGTTGTTACTGTAGATATTTACTTATAGATGTTGTTACTGTAGATATTTCATTCTAGATGTTGTTACTGTAGATATTTAATTATAGATGTTGTTACTGTAGATATTTAATTATAGATGTTGTTAATATTAGATAATTAGCTCATTAAGATGTTAAATTAGAGGCAGCAGAGCTATTCAACGGAGTAAAAAAATACCACTATTTTCAATTGGGATATTTTTCTATATGTTACCATACAGAGAAAAAGTATGAAGCAAGTGAGCGATTACAGAATAATATTGAAATAAATATGCATCACTGCGAAACACAGGGCTGCAACAGATTGCAGACGAAATTCTGTTAAAGAACTGAATTCTAAAGTTCAGTCAGCAAATGATCATCAGACATGTTCTATTAGAGGCAGCAGAGCTGGAACCTTCTATGTTCTATTATGGAACCTTCTATGTTCTATTATGGAACCTTCTATGTTCTCAGGACTATGAATTCACAGATCCTTTTATTCTTTCACCTGGTCTCTCCACCTCTCTGTCTTTCTCCTGGTCTCTCCACCTCTCTGTCTTTCTCCTGGTCTCTCGACCTTCAGTCTATCTCCTGGTCTCTTCTATGTCTCAGTCTTTCTCCTGGTCTCTCTACCTCTCTGTCTTTCTCCTGGTCTCTCCACCTCTCTGTCTTTCTCCTGGTCTCTCGACCTCTCAGTCTTTCTCCTGGTCTCTCTACCTCTCAGTCTTTCTCCTGGTCTCTCTAGTCTTTCTCCTGGTCCAATCTCCACCTCTCTGTCTTTCTCCTGGTCTCTCCACAGAGAGAGAGAGAGAGGAGAGAGAGAGAGGTATATGAAGTATATGATCCAATATCCCAGAATGCTGTGTGAGAGAGAAGAGAGAGTTCATAATCTGAAACACATGCTCGGAGTGCAAACGGTTAAAACCCAGCAAACTAGAGCATTTACCATTTACCAGCTCTCCTCCCTACCTACATATCCTTCCCTCCCTACCTACCGATCCCTCTCCCTCCTACCCACCTATCCCTCTCCTCCCTACCTACATATCCTTCTTCCTCCCTACCTACCTATCCCTCTCCTCCTACCCACCTATCCCTCTCCCTCCCTACCTACCTATCCCTCTCCTCCTACCTACCTATCCCTCTCCTCCCTACCTACATATCCCTCCCTCCCTACCTACCTATCCCTCTCCCTCCCTACCTACCTATCCCTCTCCTCCCTACCTACCTATCCCTCTCCCTCCTACCTACATATCCCTCTCCCTCCTACCTACCTATCCCTCCCTCCTACCTACATATCCCTCTCCCTCCCTACCTACCTATCCCTCTCCCTCCCTACCTACCTATCCCTCTCCCTCCCCTACCTACCTATCCCTCTGCCCTACCTACCTATCCCTCTCCTCCTACCTACCTATCCCTCTCCCTCCCTACCTACCTATCCCTCTCCCTCCCTACCTACCTATCCCTCTCCTCCCTACCTACCTATCCCTCTCCTCCTACCTACATATCCCTCCCCTCCCTACCTACATATCCCTCCCTCCCTACCTACATATCCCTCTCCTCCTACCTACCTATCCCTCTCCCTCCCTACCTACCCATCCCTCTCCCTCCCTACCTACCTATCCCTCTCCCTCCCTACCTACCTATCCCTCTCCCTCCTACCTACCTATCCCTCTCCCTCCCTACCTACCTATCCCTCTCCTCCCTACCTACCTATCCCTCTCCTCCCTACCTACCTATCCCTCTCCTCCTACCTACTATCCCTCTCCCTCCCTACCTACCTATCCCTCCTCCCTCCCTCCCTACCTACCCTCTCCCTCCCTACCTACCTATCCCTCTCCCTCCCTACCTACCTATCCCTCTCCCTCCTACCTACCTATCCCTCCCTACCTACCTATCCCTCTCCTCCCTACCTACCCATCCCTCTCCCTCCCTACCTACCTATCCCTCCCTCCCTACCTATTCCTCTCCTCCTACCCACCTATCCCTCTCCTCCCTACCTACCTATCCCTCTCCCTCCTACCTACCTATCCCTCTCCCTCCCTACCTACCTATCCCTCTCCCTCCCTACCTACCTATCCGTCTCCCTACCTACCTATCCCTACCTACCTATTCCTCTCCCTCCCTACCTACCTATCCTTCTCCTCCCTACCCACCTATCCCTCTCCTCCCTACCTACCTATCCCTCTCCCACCCTACCTACCTATCCTCTCCCTCCCTACCTACCTATCCCTCTCCCTCCCTACCTACCTATCCCTCTCCCTCCCTACCTACCTATTCCTCTCCCTCCCTCCCTACCTATCCCTCTCCTCCTACCTACCTATCCCTCCCTCCCTACCTACCTATCCCTCTCCTCCCTACCTACCTATCCCTCTCCCTCCCTACCTACCTATCCCTCTCCCTCCCTACCTACCTATCCCTCTCCTCCCTACCTACATATCCCTCTCCCTCCTACCTACCTATCCTCTCCTACCTACCTATCCTCTCCTCCTACCCACCTATCCCTCTCCCTCCCTACCTACATATCCCTCTCCTCCCTACCTACCTATCCCTCTCCTCCCTACCTACCTATCCCTCTCCCTACCCACCTATCCCTCTCCCTCCCTACCTACATATCCCTCTCCCTCCCCTACCTACCTATCCCTCTCCCTCCCTACCTACCTATCCCTCTCCCTCCTACCTACATATCCCTCTCCCTCCCTACCTACCTATCCCTCTCCCTCCCTACCTACCTATCCCTCTCCCTCCCTACCTACATATCCCTCTCCTCCCCTACCTATCCCTCTCCCTCCCTACCTACCTATCCCTCTCCCTCCCTACCCACCTATCTTCTCTCCCTCCCTACCTACATATCCCTCTCCCTCCCTACCTACCTATCCCTCTCCCTACCCACCTATCCCTCTCCCTCCTACCTACATATCCCTCTCCTCCCTATCTACCTATCCCTCTCCCTATCTACCTATCCCTTTCCCTCCCTACCTATCCCTCTCCCTCTCACCCCCCTCTTTCTCTCTCTCACCCCCTCTCTCTGTCTCCCTACCTACCTATCCCTCTCCCTCTCTCTCTCTCTCTCTTCCTTCTCCCCTCTATGACACAGTACTTGGTGCATTATAAAATAGAGAGAACACTTGTTTATTCAGAAGTCAGCTGAGGATAAATGAACACTACAGCACCCCAGGGACTCAGAATGCCAAGCACCAAAACATAACTAAACATAACTAAAACCATGTTGTGTTTTTTACATTCACCAACAAATCCCACTTGATAATATAATTACAATAGGGGTGGAAATGGCAAACTATTGCATGAATTGTTGTTGAACAAAAGAGAGAGAGCAGGCTGCCTTGTGGGAGATGGGAGGTAGGAGGTTGAAGCACGGCCCCCTAGGAAAGGGTGGGCCGACTAGCCTGGTCTAGGACAGAACAGAACACACACAGACACACACACACACACACCAACAACGCTGGGCCGACTAGCCTGGTCTAGGACAGAACAGAACACACACAGACACACACACACACACACACCAACAACGCTGGGCCGACTAGCCTGGTATAGGACAGATCAGAACAGAACACACACACACCAATAACGCTGGGCCGACTAGCCTGGTCTAGGACAGAACAGAACAGAACACACACACACACAAACACCAATAACGCTGGGCCGACTAGCCTGGTCAGGACAGATCAGAACAGAACACACACACACCAATAACGCTGGGCCGACTAGCCTGGTCTAGGACAGAACAGAACAGAACACAAACACACACAATAACGCTGGGCCGACTAGCCTGGTCAAGGACAGATCAGAACAGAACACACACACACAATACACACACACACACACACACACACACACACACACACACACACACACACACACACACACAACACACACACACACACACCAATAATGCTGGGCCGACTAGCCTGGTCTAGGACAGAACAGAACAGAACACACACACACAATACAATGAAAGCCTGGGCCTCAAACTACAAGGTCAATAACTAAGTGCATAAACAGAGGAAAGAAGAAACTAACAGGCTGCTGAGCAGCAGGGAAAGAAGAAAATTAACACAGGCTGCTGAGCAGCAGAGGGAAAGAAGAAACAACAACAGGCTGCTGACAGCAGAGGGAAAGAAGATACAAACACAGCAGAGGGAAAGAAGATACAACAACAGGCTGCTGACAGCAGAGGGAAAGAAGATACAACAACAGGCTGCTGACAGCAGAGGGAAAGAAGAAACTAACAACAGGCTGCTGCCGACAGCAGAGGGAAAGAAGATACTAACAACAGGCTGCTGAGCAGCAGAGGGAAAGAAGATACTAACAACAGGCTGCTGAGCAGCAGAGGGAAGAAGATACTAACAACAGGCTGCTGAGCAGCAGAGGGAAAGAAGGTACTCAACAGGCTGCTGGCAGCAGAGGGAAAGAAGATACAAGGCTGCTGAGCAGCAGAGGGAAATAAGATACTAACAAATAGGCTGCTGAGCAGCAGAGGGAAAGAAGAAACTAACAACAGAGCAGCAGAGGGAAAGAAGAAACTAACGCTGGCTGCTGAGCAGCAGAGGGAAATAAGATACTGGTCAGGCTGAACTGAAGCAGAGGGAAAGAAGATACAACAACAGGCTGCTGACAGCAGAAAAGAAGATACTAACAACAGGCTGCTGAGCAGCAGAGGGAAAGAAGAAACTAACAACAGGCTGCTGAGCAGCAGAGGAAAGAAGATACTAATAACAGGCTGCTGAGCAGCAGGGGAAATAAGATACTAACAACAGGCTGCTGAGCAGCAGAGGGAAAGAAGAAACTAACAACAGGCTGCTGAGCAGCAGAGGGAAAGAAGATACTAACAACAGGCTGCTGAGCAGCAGAGGAAAGAAGATACTAACAACAGGCTGCTGAGCAGCAGAGGGAAATAAGATACTAACAACAGCTGCTGAGCAGCAGAGGGAAAGAAGATACTAACAACAGGCTGCTGAGCAGCAGAGGGAAAAAGATACTAACAACAGGCTGCTGAGCAGCAGAGGAAAGAAGATACTAACAACAGGCTGCTGAGCAGCAGAGGGAAAGAAGATACTAACAACAGGCTGCTGAGCAGCAGAGGGAAAGAAGAAACTAACAACAGGCTGCTGAGCAGCAGAGGGAAAGAACATACTAACAACAGGCTGCTGAGCAGCAGAGGGAAAGAAGATACTAACAAATAGGCTGCTGAGCAGCAGAGGAAAGAAGATACTAACAACAGGCTGCTGAGCAGCAGAGGGAAAGAAGGTACTAACAACAGGCTGCTGAGCAGCAGAGGGAAAGAAGAAACTAACAACAGGCTGCTGAGCAGCAGAGGGAAAGAAGATACTAACAACAGGCTGCTGAGCAGCAGAGGGAAAGAAGATACTAACAACAGGCTGCTGAGCAGCAGAGGGAAAGAAGATACTAACAACAGGCTGCTGAGCAGCAGAGGGAAAGAAGATACTAACAACAGGCTGCTGAGCAGCAGAGGGAAAGAAGACTAACAACAGGCTGCTGAGCAGCAGAGGGAAAGAAGAAACTAACAACAGGCTGCTGAGCAGCAGAGGGAAATAAGATACTAACAACAGGCTGCTGAGCAGCAGAGGGAAAGAAGATACTAACAACAGGCTGCTGAGCAGCAGAGGGAAAGAAGATACTAACAACAGGCTGCTGAGCAGCAGAGGGAAAGAAGATACTAACAACAGGCTGCTGAGCAGCAGAGGGAAAGAAGAAACTAACAACAGGCTGCTGAGCAGCAGAGGGAAAGAAGATACTAACAACAGGCTGCTGAGCAGCAGAGGGAAAGAAGATACTAACAACAGGCTGCTGAGCAGCAGAGGGAAATAAGATACTAACAACAGGCTGCTGAGCAGCAGAGGGAAAGAAGAAACTAACAACAGGCTGCTGAGCAGCAGAGGGAAAGAAGGTACTAACAACAGGCTGCTGAGCAGCAGAGGGAAAGAAGATAAACAACAGGCTGCTGAGCAGCAGAGGGAAAGAAGGTACTAACAACAGGCTGCTGAGCAGCAGAGGGAAAGAAGATACTAACAACAGGCTGCTGAGCAGCAGAGGGAAAGAAGATACTAACAAACAGGCTGCTGAGCAGCAGAGGAAAGAAGAAACTAACAACAGGCTGCTGAGCAGCAGAGGGAAAGAAGATACTAACAACAGGCTGCTGAGCAGCAGAGGGAAAGAAGATACTAACAACAGGCTGCTGAGCAGCAGTGATGGAAGAAGTAGACATTGTCATATTTCAGTAAAAGTACAAAGTAAATGATATACATCAAATTCCATTAGCTCTTTCCACTGCACCCCAAGCTATACAGTTTCAAATCAGTAGGTTTGGACACTCATAAGCACCTACAGTAGTAGTGGGAAGTTTAGTTTACATACACCTTAGCCAAATACATTCATTTTTTCACAATTCCTGACATTTAATCCTAGTAAAAATTCCCTGGTCAGTTAGGATCACCACTTTATTTTAAGAATGTGAAACGTCAGAATAATAGTAGAGAGAATTATTTATTTCAGCTTTTTATTTTTTCATCACATTCCCAGTGGGTCAGAAGTTTACATACACTCAATTAATATTTGGCAGCATTGCCTTTCAATTGTTTAAGTTTCCCACAATAAGTTGGGTGAATTTTGGCCCATTCCTCCTGACAGAGCTGGTGTAACTGAGTCGGGTTTGTAGGCCTCCTTGCTCGCACACACTTTTCCAGTTCTGCCCACATATTTCCTATGGGATTGAGGTCAGGGCTTTGTGATGGTCACTCCAATACCTTGACTTTGTTGTCCTTAATAAGCCATTTTGCTACAACTTTGGAAGTATGCTTGGGGTCATTGTCCATTTGGAAGACCCATTTGCGACCAAGCTTTAATTTCCTGACTGATGTCTTGAGATGTTGCTTCAATATATCCACATCATTTTCCTTCCTCGTGACGCCATCTATTTTGTGAAGTGCACCAGACCCTCCTGCAGCAAAGCACCCCACAGCATGATGCTGCCACCCCGTGCTTCACGGTTGGGATGGTGTTCTTCAGCTTGCAAGCCTCCCCTTTTTCCTCCAAACATAATGATGGTCATTATGGCCAAACAGTTCTATTTTTGTTTCATCAGACCAGTGGACATTTCTCCAAAAAAGTACGATCTTTGTCCCGATGTGCAGATGCAAACCGTAGTCTGCTTTTTTATGGTGGTTTTGGAGCAGTGGCTTCTTCCTTGCTGAGCTGCCTTTCAGGTTATGTCGATATAGGACTCGTTTTACTGTGGTTATAGATACTTTTGTACCTGTCTCTGCTGTGAACCCAGCCTAGGGAGGGAGAACTCTGTGGTGTCTCTGTTGTGTGCCCAGCCTAGGGAGGGAGAACTCTGTGGTGTCTCTGCTGTGTGCCCAGCCTAGGGAGGGAGAACTCTGTGGTGTCTCTGCTGTGTGCCCAGCCTCTCTGTGTCTCTGCTGTGTGCCCAGCCTAGGGAGGGGAACTCTGTGGTGTCTCTTCTGTGTACCCAGCCTAGGGAGGGGAACTCTGTGGTGTCTCTGCTGTGTGCCCAGCCTAGGGAGGGAGAACTCTGTGGTGTCTCTGCTGTGTACCCAGCCTAGGGAGGGAGAACTCTGTGGTGTCTCTGCTGTGTGCCCAGCCTAGGGAGGAGAACTCTGTGGTGTCTCTGTTGTGTGCCCAGCCTAGGGAGGGAGAACTCTGTGGTGTCTCTGTTGTGTACCCAGCCTAGGGAGGGAGAACTCTGTGTGTCTCTGCCCAGCCTAGGGAGGGGGAACTCTGTGGTGTCTCTGTTGTGTACCCAGCCTAGGGAGGGGAACTCTGTGGTGTCTCTGCTGTGTGCCCAGCCTAGGGAGGGGGAACTCTGTGGTGTCTCTGCTGTGTACCCAGCCTAGGGAGGGAGAACTCTGTGGTGTCTCTGCTGTGTGCCCAGCCTAGGGAGGGGGAACTCTGTGGTGTCTCTGCTGTGTACCCAGCCTAGGGAGGGAGAACTCTGTGGTGTCTCTGCTGTGTACCCAGCCTAGGGAGGGGGAACTCTGTGGTGTCTCTGCTGTGTACCCAGCCTAGGGAGGGGGAACTCTGTGGTGTCTCTGCTGTGTACCCAGCCTAGGGAGGGGGAACTCTGTGGTGTCTCTGCTGTGTACCCAGCCTAGGGAGGGGGAACTCTGTGGTGTCTCTGCTGTGTGCCCAGCCTAGGGAGGGGGAACTCTGTGGTGTCTCTGCTGTGTGCCCAGCCTAGGGAGGGGAACTCTGTGGTGTCTCTGCTGTGTACCCAGCCTAGGGAGGGGGAACTCTGTGGTGTCTCTGCTGTGTGCCCAGCCTAGGGAGGGGGAACTCTGTGGTGTCTCTGCTGTGTACCCAGCCTAGGGAGGGGGGAACTCTGTGGGTCTCTGCTGTGTAAGCCTAGGGAGGAACTCTGTGGTGTCTCTGCTGTGTGCCCAGCCTAGGGAGGGGGAACTCTGTGGTGTCTGCTGTGTACCCAGCCTAGGGGGGAACTCTGTGGTGTCTCTGCTGTGTGCCCAGCCTAGGGAGGGGAACTCTGTGGTGTCTCTGCTGTGTACCCAGCCTAGGGGAACTCTGTGGTGTCTCTGCTGTGTGCCCAGCCTAGGGAGGGGGAACTGTGGTGTTCTGCTGTGTACCCAGCCTAGGGAGGGGGAACTCTGTGGTGTCTCTGCTGTGTGCCCAGCCTAGGGAGGGGGAACTCTGTGGTGTCTCTGCTGTGTACCCAGCCTAGGGAGGGGAACTCTGTGGTGTCTCTGCTGTGTACCCAGCCTAGGGAGGGGAACTCTGTGGTGTCTCTGCTGTGTGCCCAGCCTAGGGAGGGGAACTCTGTGGTGTCTCTGCTGTGTACCCAGCCTAGGGAGGGGAACTCTGTGGTGTCTCTGCTGTGTACCCAGCCTAGGAGGGGGGACTGTGGTGTCTCTGCTGTGTACCCAGCCTAGGAGGGGGAACTCTGTGGTGTCTCTGCTGTGTACCCAGCCTAGGGAGGGGAACTCTGTGGTGTCTCTGCTGTGTACCCAGCCTAGGGAGGGGAACTCTGTGGTGTCTCTGCTGTGTACCCAGCCTAGGGAGGGGGAACTCTGTGGTGTCTCTGCTGTGTGCCCAGCCTAGGGAGGGGGAACTCTGTGGTGTCTCTGCTGTGTGCCCAGCCTAGGGAGGGGAACTCTGTGGTGTCTCTGCTGTGTACCCAGCCTAGGGAGGGGAACTCTGTGGTGTCTCTGCTGTGTACCCAGCCTAGGGAGGGGAACTCTGTGGTGTCTCTGCTGTGTACCCAGCCTAGGGAGGGGAACTCTGTGGTGTCTCTGCTGTGTACCCAGCCTAGGGAGGGGAACTGTGTGGTGTCTCTGCTGTGTACCCAGCCTAGGGAGGGGGAACTCTGTGGTGTCTCTGCTGTGTGCCCAGCCTAGGGAGGGGAACTCTGTGGTGTCTCTGCTGTGTGCCCAGCCTAGGGAGGGGAACTCTGTGGTGTCTCTGCTGTGTACCCAGCCTAGGAGGGGGAACTGTGTGGTGTCTCTGCTGTGTACCCAGCCTAGGGAGGGGGAACTCTGGAGCCTAGGGAGGGGAAACTCTGTGGTGTCTCTGCTGTGTACCCAGCCTAGGGAGGGGAACTCTGTGGTGTCTCTGCTGTGTACCCAGCCTAGGGAGGGGAACTCTGTGGTGTCTCTGCTGTGTACCCAGCCTAGGGAGGGGGAACTCTGTGGTGTCTCTGCTGTGTACCCAGCCTAGGGGGGGGAACTCTGTGGTGTCTCTGCTGTGTACCCAGCCTAGGGAGGGGGAACTCTGTGGTGTCTCTGCTGTGTACCCAGCCTAGGGAGGGGGAACTCTGTGGTGTCTCTGCTGTGTACCCAGCCTAGGGAGGGGGAACTCTGTGGTGTCTCTGCTGTGTACCCAGCCTAGGGAGGGAGAACTGTGTGGGATCTCTGCTGTGTACCCAGCCTAGGGAGGGGGAACTCTGTGGTGTCTCTGCTGTGTACCCAGCCTAGGAGGGAGACTCTGTGGTGTCTCTGCTGTGTACCCAGCCTAGGGAGGGAGAACTGTTTGGGATCTATACTGTGTACCCAGCCTAGGGAGGGGAACTCTGTGGTGTTCTGCTGTGTACCCAGCCTAGGGAGGGGAACTCTGTGGTGTCTCCCAAGGTGTACCCAGCCTAGGGAGGGGGAACCTGTGGTGTCTCTGCTGTGTACCCAGCCTAGGGAGGGGGAACTCTGTGGTGTCTCTGCTGTGTACCCAGCCTAGGGAGGGGGAACTCTTTGGTGTCTCTGCTGTGTACCCAGCCTAGGAGGGGGAACTCTGGGTGTCTCTGCTGTGTACCCAGCCTAGAGGGAGAACCTCTGTGGTGATCTCTACCTAGTACCCAGCCTAGGGAGGGGAACTCTGTGGTGTCTCTGCTGTGTACCCAGCCTAGGGAGGGGAACTCTTTGGGATCTCTGCTGTGTACCCAGCCTAGGGAGGGGGAACTCTGTGGTGTCTCTGCTGTGCCCAGCCTAGGGAGGAGAACTCTGTGATATCTCTACCTAGGGAGGGGGAACTCTTGTCTCTGCTGTACCCAGCCTAGGGAGGAGAACTCTTTTGTCTCTGCTGTGTACCCAGCCTAGGGAGGAGAACTCTGTGGTGTCTCTGCTGTGTACCCAGCCTAAAAGGGGGAACTCTGTGGGATGTCTCTGCTGTGTACCCAGCCTAGGGAGGGGAACTCTGTGGTGTCTCTGCTGTGTACCCAGCCTAGGGAGGGGAACTCTGTGGTGTCTCTGCTGTGTACCCAGCCTAGGGAGGGGGAACTCTGTGGTGTCTCTGCTGTGTGCCCAGCCTAGGGAGGGAGAATTGTTTGGGATCTATACATACCTTTCTTCATTACAGTTTTTTCTCCACCACAATGACTTAATTCGCCATGAAAAGATTTTCCCTGCTGGAAATTCACATTTGGCTGTGATCTGTAAATTCCAATTCAACGCATTTTCATTGTGCCACAGGTCTTAGACTCAGGAAGAGCTTGCCTTTCTCACACACAGAGA
>NW_026285994.1:0-715 GCF_023373465.1 Oncorhynchus keta | reverse complement strand
TCTCCGTTACCACTGGTCCTCTCCGTCACCACCGGTCCTCTCCGTCACCACCGGTCCTCTCCGTCACCACCGGTCCTCTCCGTCACCACTGGTCCTCTCCGTCACCACCGGTCCTCTCCGTCACCACCGGTCCTCTCCGTTACCACCCCGGTCCTCTCCGTTACCACTGGTCCTCTCCGTTACCACTGGTCCTCTCCGTCACCACTGGTCCTCTCCGTCACCACTGGTCCTCTCCGTCACCACTGGTCCTCTCCGTCACCACTGGTCCTCTCCGTCACCACTGGTCCTCTCCGTCACCACCGGTCCTCTCCGTTACCACCGGTCCTCTCCGTCACCACCGGTCCTCTCCGTTACCACTGGTCCTCTCCGTTACCACCGGTCCTCTCCGTTACCACCGGTCCTCTCCGTCACCACCGGTCCTCTCCGTCACCACCGGTCCTCTCCGTCACCACCCCTCCTCTCCGTTACCACCGGTCCTCTCCGTTACCACCCCTCCTCTCCGTTACCACCCCTCCTCTCCGTTACCACCCCTCCTCTCCGTTACCACCACCTCCTCTCCGTTACCACCACCTCCTCTCCGTTACCACCGCTCCTCTCCGTTACCACCGGTCCTCTCCGTCACCACCGGTCCTCTCCGTCACCACCGGTCCTCTCCGTCACCACCCCTCCGTACCACCGTCCTCTCCGTTACCACCCCGTCCTCTCCGTTACCACC
>NW_026285993.1:0-6961 GCF_023373465.1 Oncorhynchus keta | reverse complement strand
GAGGAAGGGAGGAAGGGAGAGAGGGAGGGAGGAAGGGAGGGAGAGAGGGAGGGAGGAAGGGAGAGAGAGAGGGGAGGAAGGGAGAGAGAGAGAGGGAAGGGAGAGAGAGAGAGGAAGGGAGAGAGAGGGAGGGAGGAAGGGAGGGAGGGAGGGAGGGAGAGGGAGGAAGGGGAGAGAGAGAGGGAGGAAGGGAGGAAGGGAGAGAGAGGGGAGGGAGGGGAGGAAAGGGAGAGGGGAGGGGAGGAAGGGGAGGGAGGAAGGGAGAGAGAGAGAGGAGGAAGGGAGAGAGAGAGGAGGGAGAGAGAGGGAGGGAGGAGGAGGGAGGGAGAGTGGGAGGGAAGGGAGAGAGAGAGAGAGAGATTAATATCCAGACAGTGATGTTCAGTGCCTTCAGAATGTATTCACACCCCTCGACTTTTCCACATTTTCTGTTACAGCCTGAATTTAAAATGGATCCATTTTAGATGTTGTTTAGGCCAGTGACACACAAATACCCCCTTAATGTCAAAGTGGAATTATGTTTTTAGAAATGTGTACAAATCAATAAAAAATTAAAAGCTGAGATGTCTTGAGTCAATAACTATTCAACCCCCTTTGGTCACAGTCTAAATCGTTCAGGGTGAAAATCTCAGATGTATCCGTCTACATAACCTGACAATGGGACTCCGCTAGCGCCACTAACAGGTATAACCTGACTATGGGACTCCGCTAGCGCCACTAACAGGTATAACCTGACAATGGGACTCCGCTGGCGCCACTAACAGGTATAACCTGACTATGGGACTCCGCTAGCGCCACTAACAGGTATAACCTGACTATGGACTCCGCTAGCGCCACTAACAGGTATAACCTGACTATGGGACTCCGCTAGCGCCACTAACAGGTATAACCTGACTATGGGACTCCGCTGGCGCCACTAACAGGTATAACCTGACTATGGGACTCCGCTAGCGCCACTAACAGGTATAACCTGACTATGGGACTCCGCTAGCGCCACTAACAGGTATAACCTGACTATGGGACTCCGCTAGCGCCACTAACAGGTATAACCTGACTGTAGGACTCCGCTAGCGCCACTAACAGGTATAACCTGACTGGGACTCCGCTAGCGCCACTAACAGGTATAACCTGACTATGGGACTCCGCTAGCGCCACTAACAGGTATAACCTGACTATGGGACTCCGCTCGCTACCTGACTATGCCACTAACAGGTATAACCTGACTATGGGACTCGCTAGCGCCACTAACAGGTATAACCTGACTATGGGACTCCGCTAGCGCCACTAACAGGTATAACCTGACTATGGGACTCCGCTAGCGCCACTAACAGGTATAACCTGACTATGGGACTCCCGCTAGCGCCACTAACAGGTATAACCTGACTATGGGACTCCGCTAGCGCCACTAACAGGTATAACCTGACTATGGGACTCCGCTAGCCACTATGTAGCTGTCTGGACAGTGAAACAGCACCTCTCTGTCTCAGTATGTGTAGACCATGTATCTAATGCTGTCTCAGTATGTATAGACCATGTATCTGATGCTGTCTCAGTATGTATAGACCATGTATCTGATGCTGTCTCAGTATGTATAGACCATGTATCTAATGCTGTCTCAGTATGTATAGACCATGTATCTAATGCTGTCTCAGTATGTATAGACCATGTATCTGATGCTGTCTCAGTATGTATAGACCATGTATCTGATGCTGTCTCAGTATGTATAGACCATGTATCTAATGCTGTCTCAGTATGTATAGACCATGTATCTGATGCTGTCTCAGTATGTATAGACCATGTATCTAATGCTGTCTCAGTATGTATAGACCATGTATCTAATGCTGTCTCAGTATGTATAGACCATGTATCTGATGCTGTCTCAGTATGTATAGACCATGTATCTGATGCTGTCTCAGTATGTATAGACCATGTATCTGATGCTGTCTCAGTATGTATAGACCATGTATCTGATGCTGTCTCAGTATGTATAGACCATGTATCTGATGCTGTCTCAGTATGTATAGACCATGTATCTAATGCTGTCTCAGTATGTATAGACCATGTATCTGATGCTGTCTCAGTATGTATAGACCATGTATCTGATGCTGTCTCAGTATGTATAGACCATGTATCTGATGCTGTCTCAGTATGTATAGACCATGTATCTAATGCTGTCTCAGTATGTATAGACCATGTATCTGATGCTGTCTGGACAGTGAAACAGCACCTCTCTGTCTCAGTATGTATAGACCATGTATCTAATGCTGTCTCAGTATGTATAGACCATGTATCTGATGCTGTCTCAGTATGTATAGACCATGTATCTGATGCTGTCTCAGTATGTATAGACCATGTATCTGATGCTGTCTCAGTATGTATAGACCATGTATCTGATGCTGTCTCAGTATGTATAGACCATGTATCTGATGCTGTCTCAGTATGTATAGACCATGTATCTGATGCTGTCTCAGTATGTGTAGACCATGTATCTGATGCTGTCTCAGTATGTATAGACCATGTATCTAATGCTGTCTCAGTATGTGTAGACCATGTATCTGATGCTGTCTCAGTATGTATAGACCATGTATCTGATGCTGTCTCAGTATGTATAGACCATGTACCTGATGCTGTCTCAGTATGTGTAGACCATGTATCTGATGCTGTCTGGACAGTGAAACAGCACCTCTCTGTCTCAGTATGTATAGACCATGTATCTGATGCTGTCTCAGTATGTATAGACCATGTATCTAATGCTGTCTCAGTATTTGGATAAAAGCGTCTGCTAAATGGCATATATTATTATTATTATGTGTAGACCATGTATCTGATGCTGTCTCAGTATGTGTAGACCATGTATCTGATGCTGTCTCAGTATGTGTAGACCATGTATCTGATGCTGTCTGGACAGTGAAACAGCACCTCTCTGTCTCAGTATGTATAGACCATGTATCTAATGCTGTCTCAGTATGTATAGACCATGTATCTGATGCTGTCTCAGTATATATAGACCATGTATCTGATGCTGTCTCAGTATGTATAGACCATGTATCTGATGCTGTCTCAGTATGTATAGACCATGTATCTGATGCTGTCTCAGTATGTATAGACCATGTATCTAATGCTGTCTCAGTATGTATAGACCATGTATCTAATGCTGTCTCAGTATGTATAGACCATGTATCTGATGCTGTCTCAGTATGTATAGACCATGTATCTGATGCTGTCTCAGTATGTATAGACCATGTATCTGATGCTGTCTCAGTATGTATAGACCATGTATCTGATGCTGTCTCAGTATGTATAGACCATGTATCTGATGCTGTCTGGACAGTGAAACAGCACCTCTCTGTCTCAGTATGTATAGACCATGTATCTAATGCTGTCTCAGTATGTATAGACCATGTATCTGATGCTGTCTCAGTATGTATAGACCATGTATCTGATGCTGTCTCAGTATGTATAGACCATGTATCTAATGCTGTCTCAGTATGTATAGACCATGTATCTGATGCTGTCTCAGTATGTATAGACCATGTATCTAATGCTGTCTCAGTATGTATAGACCATGTATCTGATGCTGTCTCAGTATGTATAGACCATGTATCTGATGCTGTCTCAGTATGTATAGACCATGTATCTGATGCTGTCTCAGTATGTATAGACCATGTATCTGATGCTGTCTCAGTATGTATAGACCATGTATCTGATGCTGTCTCAGTATGTATAGACCATGTATCTGATGCTGTCTCAGTATGTATAGACCATGTCTGAATGCTGTCTCATCCATGATCTGATGCTGTCTCAGTATGTATAGACCATGTATCTGATGCTGTCTCAGTATGTATAGACCATGTATCTGATGCTGTCTCAGTATGTATAGACCATGTATCTAATGCTGTCTCAGTATGTATAGACCATGTATCTAATGCTGTCTGGTATGTGTAAACATGACCATGTCTGATGCTGTCTCAGTATGTATAGACCATGTATCTGATGCTGTCTCAGTATGTATAGACCATGTATCTAATGCTGTCTCAGTATGTATAGACCATGTATCTGATGCTGTCTCAGTATGTATAGACCATGTATCTGATGCTGTCTCAGTATGTATAGACCATGTATCTGATGCTGTCTCAGTATGTATAGACCATGTATCTAATGCTGTCTCAGTATGTATAGACCATGTATCTGATGCTGTCTCAGTATGTATAGACCATGTATCTGATGCTGTCTCAGTATGTATAGACCATGTATCTGATGCTGTCTCAGTATGTATAGACCATGTATCTGATGCTGTCTCAGTATGTATAGACCATGTATCTGATGCTGTCTGCCATGTGTCTGTCTCAGTATGTATAGACCATGTATCTGATGCTGTCTCAGTATGTATAGACCATGTATCTAATGCTGTCTCAGTATGTATAGACCATGTATCTATATTATGTCTCAGTATGTGTAGACCATGTATCTGATGCTGTCTCAGTATGTATAGACCATGTATCTAATGCTGTCTCAGTATGTATAGACCATGTATATGTATCTAATGTACCAGACTGTCTGATGTAGTATGTATCCATGTATCTGATGCTGTCTCAGTATGTATAGACCATGTATCTGATGCTGTCTCAGTATGTATAGACCATGTATCTGATGCTGTCTCAGTATGAAGACCATGTATCTAATGCTGTCTCAGTATGTATAGACCATGTATCTGATGCTGTCTCAGTATGTATAGACCATGTATCTGATGCTGTCTCAGTATGTATAGACCATGTATCTGATGCTGTCTCAGTATGTATAGACCATGTATCTGATGCTGTCTCAGTATGTATAGACCATGTATCTGATGCTGTCTCAGTATGTGTCTCATATGTATAGACCATGTATCTGAATGCTTATGTGCTGTCTCAGTATGTATAGACCATGTATCTAATGCTGTCTCAGTATGTATAGACCATGTATCTGATGCTGTCTCAGTATGTATAGACCATGTATCTGATGCTGTCTCAGTATGTATAGACCATGTATCTGATGCTGTCTCAGTATGTATAGACCATGTATCTGATGCTGTCTCAGTATGTATAGACCATGTATCTGATGCTGTCTCAGTATGTATAGAAATAGACCATGTATCTAATGCTGTCTCAGTATGTATAGACCATGTATCTAATGCTGTCTCAGTATGTATAGACCATGTATCTGATGCTGTCTCAGTATGTATAGACCATGTATCTGATGCTGTCTCAGTATGTATAGACCATGTATCTGATGCTGTCTCAGTATGTATAGACCATGTATCTGATGCTGTCTCAGTATGTATAGACCATGTATCTGATGCTGTCTCAGTATGTATAGACCATGTATCTGATGCTGTCTCAGTATGTATAGACCATGTATCTAATGCTGTCTCAGTATGTATAGACCATGTATCTGATGCTGTCTCAGTATGTATAGACCATGTATCTAATGCTGTCTCAGTATGTGTAGACCATGTATCTGATGCTGTCTCGAGTATGTGTAGACCATGTATCCTCAGTATGTATAGACCATGTATCTAATGCTGTCTCAGTATGTATAGACCATGTATCTGATGCTGTCTCAGTATGTATATAGACCATGTATCTGATGCTGTCTCAGTATGCCATGTATCTCTGTCTCAGTGTGTAGACCATGTATCTGATGCTGTCTCAGTATGTGTAGACCATGTATCTGATGCTGTCTCAGTATGTGTAGACCATGTATCTGATGCTGTCCTGGTATGTTTAGACCATGTCTGATGCTGTCTCAGTATGTGTAGACCATGTATCTAATGCTGTCTCAGTATGTATAGACCATGTATCTAATGCTGTCTCAGTATGTATAGACCATGTATCTGATGCTGTCTCAGTATGTATAGCTGTCTCTCAGTATGTATAGACCATGTATCTGATGCTGTCTCAGTATGTATAGACCATGTATCTGATGCTGTCTCAGTATGTATAGACCATGTATCTAATGCTGTCTCAGTATGTATAGACCATGTATCTGATGCTGTCTCAGTATGTATAGACCATGTATCTAATGCTGTCTCAGTATGTATAGACCATGTATCTGATGCTGTCTCAGTATGTATAGACCATGTATCTAATGCTGTCTCAGTATGTATAGACCATGTATCTGATGCTGTCTCAGTATGTATAGACCATGTATCTGATGCTGTCTCAGTATGTATAGACCATGTATCTGATGCTGTCTCAGTATGTATAGACCATGTATCTGATGCTGTCTCAGTATGTATAGACCATGTATCTGATGCTGTCTCAGTATGTATAGACCATGTATCTGATGCTGTCTCCAGTAATATTGTAGACCGTAACATCTAATGCTGTCTCAGTATGTATAGACCATGTATCTAATGCTGTCTCAGTATGTATAGACCATGTATCTGATGCTGTCTCGAGTATGTATAGACCATGTATCTAATGCTGTCTCAGTATGTATAGACCATGTATCTGATGCTGTCTCAGTATGTAGACCATGTATCTAATGCTGTCTCGTATGTATAGACCATGTATCTGATGCTGTCTCAGTATGTATGAGCCATGTATCTGATGCTGTCTCGTATGTATGAGCCATGTATCTAATGCTGTCTCAGTATGCTTATGGAGCCATGTATCTAATGCTGTCTCAGTATGTATAGACCATGTATCTATTACTGTCTCAGTATGTATAGACCATGTATCTAATGCTGCTCAGTATGTATAGACCATATGTCTGATGCTGTCTCGAGTATGTATAGACCATGTAT
This sequence comes from Oncorhynchus keta, assembly GCF_023373465.1. NCBI lineage: Eukaryota > Metazoa > Chordata > Actinopteri > Salmoniformes > Salmonidae > Oncorhynchus > Oncorhynchus keta. The sequence continues at coordinate 174 of NW_026285993.1, read as the reverse complement.
CTAATGCTGTCTCAGTATGTATAGACCATGTATCTGATGCTGTCTCGAGCATGTATAGACCATGTATCTGTTGTCTCAGTATGTATAGACCATGTATCTAATGCTCAATCTCAGTATGTATAGGCCATGTATCTGATGCTGTCTCAGTATGTATAGACCATGTATCTGATGCTG
>NW_026285992.1:0-2500 GCF_023373465.1 Oncorhynchus keta | reverse complement strand
TCTTCTATAACAAGATCCCTTAACTCCATTGACATCTCAACAATTAGAGGAGTAGAGATACAAGCTAGGTTATTTACTGTTAGAGGAGTAGAGATACAAGCTAGGTTATTTACTGTTAGAGGAGTAGAGATACAAGCTAGGTTATTTACTGTTAGAGGAGTAGAGATACAAGCTAGGGTATTTACTGTTAGAGGAGTAGAGATACAAGCTAGGTTATTTACTGTTAGAGGAGTAGAGATACAAGCTAGGTTATTTACTGTTAGAGGAGTAGAATACAAGCTAGGTTATTTACTGTTAGAGGAGTAGAGATACAAGCTAGGTTATTTACTGTTAGAGGTAGAGATACAAGCTAGGTTATTTACTGTTAGAGGAGTAGAGATACAAGCTAGGTTATTTACTGTTAGAGAGGTAGAGATACAAGCTAGGTTATTTACTGTTAGAGGAGTAGAGATACAAGCTAGGTTATTTACTGTTAGAGGAGTAGAGATACAAGCTAGGTTATTTACTGTTAGAGGAGTAGAGATACAAGCTAGGTTATTTACTGTTAGAGGAGTAGAGATACAAGCTAGGGTATTTACTGTTAGAGGAGTAGAGATAGAACCCTGTCTCTATTCTAGAACCTCCCCTGCTCCAGTCTGTAACCCAGATAGAACCCTGTCTCTATTCTAGAACCTCTCCTGCTCCAGTCTGTAACCCAGATAGAACCCTGTCTCTATTCTAGAACCTCCCCTGCTCCAGTCTGTAACCCAGATAGAACCCTGTCTCCTGTCTCTATTCTAGAACCTCCCCTGCTCCAGTCTGTAACCCAGATAGAACCCTGTCTCCTGTCTCTATTCTAGAACCTCCCCTGCTCCAGTCTGTAACCCAGATAGAACCCTGTCTCTATTCTAGAACTCCTCCCTGCTCCAGTCTGTAACCCAGATGGGAACCCCTGTCTCTATTCCCACAGAATTCCCTGCTCAGTCTGTAACCCAGATAGAACCCTGTCTCCTGTCTCTATTCTAGAACCTCCCCTGCTCCAGTCTGTAACCCAGATAGAACCCTGTCTCCTGTCTCTATTCTAGAACCTCTCCTGCTCCAGTCTGTAATCCAGATAGAACCCTGTCACTATTCTAGAACCTCCCCTGCTCCTGTATGAAACCCATATAGAACCCTTGTCCAGAGTCACTACAGTAGTGAGTCATTTAGCAGACTCTCTTATCCAGAGTCACTACAGTAGTGAGTCATTTAGCAGACTCTCTTATCCAGAGCCATTACAGTAGTGAGTCATTTAGCAGACTCTCTTATCCAGAGTCACTACAGTAGTGAGTCATTTAGCAGACTCTCTGATCCAGAGTCACTACAGTAGTGAGTCATTTAGCAGACTCTCTTATCCAGAGTCACTACAGTAGTGAGTCATTTAGCAGACTCTCTTATCCAGAGTCACTACAGTAGTGAGTCATTTAGCAGACTCTCTTATCCAGAGTCACTACAGTAGTGAGTCATTTAGCAGACTCTCTTATCCAGAGTCACTACAGTAGTGAGTCATTTAGCAGACTCTCTGATCCAGAGTCACTACAGTAGTGAGTCATTTAGCAGACTCTCTTTTCCAGAGTTACTACACTAGTGAGTCATTTAGCAGACTCTCTGATCCAGAGTGACTACAGTAGTGAGTCATTTAGCAGACTCTCTGATCCAGAGTCACTACAGTAGTGAGTCATTTAGCAGACTCTCTGATCCAGAGTCACTACAGTAGTGAGTCATTTAGCAGACTCTCTTATCCAGAGTCACTACAGTAGTGAGTCATTTAGCAGACTCTGATCCAGAGCCACTACAGTAGTGAGTCATTTAGCAGACTCTCTTATCCATAGCCACTACAGTAGTGAGTCATTTAACAGACTCTCTTGTCCAGAGTCACTACAGTAGTGAGTCATTTAGCAGACTCTCTTATCCAGAGTCACTACAGTAGTGAGTCATTTAGCAGACTCTGATCCAGAGCCACTACAGTAGTGAGTCATTTAGCAGACTCTCTTATCCATAGCCACTACAGTAGTGAGTCATTTAACAGACTCTCTTATCCATAGCCACTACAGTAGTGAGTCATTTAGCAGACTCTCTGATCCAGAGTCAGTACAGTAGTGAGTAATTTAGCAGACTCTCTTATCCAGAGTCACTACAGTAGTGAGTCATTTAGCAGACTCTCTTATCCATAGCCACTACAGTAGTGAGTCATTTAGCAGACTCTCTGATCCAGAGTCACTACAGTAGTGAGTCATTTAGCAGACTCTCTGATCCAGAGTCACTACAGTAGTGACTGCATCAGTTTTCATACTTTTTCCTTCATTATGTTTACATGTCCTTCCTGATACCTAGAGAGAAACAGAGTTATTGATATACTGTACTACTCCATAGTACCATACCATACCGTAACTCTTCACCGGTTAACACGGTTAACGACTGACAGTACTGATTAAACTCCCTCTCTCTGTCTGCCTCTCTGTCTGCCTCTCTGTCTCGCCTC
>NW_026285991.1:0-51215 GCF_023373465.1 Oncorhynchus keta | reverse complement strand
AGATATATATGGGATATCAGCCTGTCCCCGTTAGACCAGGGCCCGTAGATCAGATATATATGGGATATCAGCCTGTCCCCGTTAGACCAGGGCCCGTAGATCAGATATATATGGGATATCAGCCTGTCCCTGTTAGACCAGGGCCCGTAGATCAGATATATATGGGATATCAGCCTGTCCCCGTTAGACCAGGGCCCGTAGATCAGATATATATGGGATATCAGCCTGTCCCCGTTAGACCAGGGCCCGTAGATCAGATATATATGGGATATCAGCCTGTCCCCGTTAGACCAGGGCCTGTAGATCAGATATATATGGGATATCAGCCTGTCCCTGTTAGACCAGGTCCCGTAGATCAGATATATATGCTATATCAGCCTGTCCCTGTTAGACCAGGGCCTTTAGGTCCGGGAGCATATATGGGATATCAGCCTGTCCCTGTTAGACCAGGGCCCGTAGATCAGATATATATGGGATATCAGCCTGTCCCCCGTCAGACCAGGGCCCGTAGATCAGATATATATGGGATATCAGCCTGTCCCTGTTAGACCAGGTCCCGTAGATCAGATATATGGGATATCAGCCTGTCCCTGTTGTGACCAGGGCCCGTAGATCAGATATATATGGGATATTAGGTCCGATATATGGGATCCCTGTCCCTAGACCAGGGCCTTAGGTATTACCCTGTCCCTGCTAGATATCAGATATGGGGATATCAGCCTGTCCCATTAGACCAGGGCCTCGTAGATCAGATATATATGGATATCAGCCTGTCCCTGCTAGACCAGGGCCTGTAGATCAGATATGTATCGGATATCAGCCTGTCCCTGTTAGACCAGGGCCCGTAGATCAGATATATATTGATATCAGCCTGTCCTTGCTAGACCAGGGCCCGTAGATCAGATATATATGGGATATCAGCCTGTCCCTGTTAGACCAGGGCTTGTAGATCAGATATATATTGGATATCAGCCTGTCCTTGTTAGACCAGGCCCGTAGATCAGATATATATGGGATATCAGCCTGTCCCTGTGTTGACCAGGGCCTTGTAGGTCCCATATATATGGGATATCAGCCTGTCCCTGTTAGACCAGGGCCTTAGGTCCGATATATGCTATATCAGCCTGTCCCTGTTAGACCAGGCCTTAGCCGATATATGGGATATCAGCCTGTCCCTGTTGTGACCAGGGCCCCGTAGACTGGCATAGCCTGGGATATCAGCCTGTCCCCGTTTTCAAACCCTGACCAGGCCCGAGATCAGATATATGGATATCAGCCTGTCCCTGCTAGACCAGGCCCGTAGGTCTGATATATATGGGATATCAGCCTGTCCCTGTTAGACCAGGCCCGTAGATCAGATATATATGGGATATCAGCCTGTCCCTGCTGGACCAGGGCCGTAGACTGACATATATGGGATATCAGCCTGTCCCTGTTAAACCAGGGGCCCATAGATCAGATATATATGGGATATCAGCCTGTCCCCATTAGACCAGGACCCGTAGATCAGATATATAAATGGGATATCAGCCTGTCCCTGTTAGACCAGGACCCGTGAGATCAGATATAAAATGCTATAGCAGCCTGTCCCCGTTAGACCAGGGCCCTTCGGTCAGATATATATGCTATATCAACCTGTCCCTGTTAGACCAGGGCCCTTCGATCAGATATATATGGGATATCAAGCCTGTCCCCATTAAACCAGGGCCATAGATCAGATATATGGATATAGCCTGTCCCCGTTGTGACCAGGGGCCGTAGATCAGATATATATGGGATATCAGCCTGTCCCCGTTAGACCAGGGCCCGTAGATCAGATATATATGGGATATCTGCCTGTCCCCGTTGTGACCAGGGCCCGTAGATCAGATATATATGGGATATCTGCCTGTCCCTGTTAGACCAGGGCCCGTAGATCAGATATATATGGGATATCAGACCTGTCCCCTGTTAGACCAGGCCCGGAAGATCAGATATATATGGGATATTACCCTGTCCCTGTTAGACCAGGGCCCATAGATCAGATATATATGGGATATCAGCCTGTCCCCATTAAACCAGGGGCCATAGATCAGATATATATGGGATATCAGCCTGTCCCCTTAGACCAGGGCCCGTAGGTCAGATATATATGGGATATCAGCCTGTCCCTGTAAGACCAGGGCCCGTAGATCAGATATATATGGGATATCAGCCTCCCTGTCCCTGATCAGATAGACCAGGGCCCGTAGATCAGATATATATGGATAGCAGCCTGTCCCCTGTTAGACCAGCCCGTAGATCAGATATATATGGGATATCAGCCGTCCCCGTTAGACCAGGGCCCGTAGATCAGATATATATGGGATATCAGCCTGTCCACGTTAGACCAGGGCCTCCAGACCGCATAGAGGTCACATAGATCAGAGTGGGATATCAGCCTGTCCCTGTTAGACCAGGCCCGTAGATCAGATATATATGGGATATCAGCCTGTCCCTGTTAGACCAGGGCCTGTAGATCAGATATATATGGGATATCAGCCTGTCCCCGTTAGACCAGGCCTGTAGATCAGATATATATGGGATATCAGCCTGTCCCCGTTAGACCAGGGCCCGTAGATCAGATATATATATGGGATATCAGCCTGTCCCCGTTAGACCAGGGCCCGTAGATCAGATATATATGGGATATCAGCCTGTCCCCGTTAGACCAGGGCCTGTGATCAGATATATGGGATATCAGCCTGTCCCCGTTAGACCAGGGCCTGTAGACTGATATATATGGGATATCAGCCTGTCCCCGTTAGACCAGGGCCTGCAGATCAGATATGGGATATCAGCCTGTCCCCGTTAGACCAGGGCCTGTAGATCAGATATATATGGGATATCAGCCTGTCCCGTTAGACCAGGGCCTGTAGATCAGATATATATGGGGATATCAGCCTGTCCCCATTAGACCAGGGCCTGTAGATCAGATATATATGGGATATCAGCCTGTCCCCGTTGTAGACCAGGCCTGTAGATCAGATATATATGGGATATCAGCCTGTCCCTGCTAGACCAGGGCCCGTAGATCAGATATATAGGGATATCAGCCTGTCCCCGTTGTGACCAGGGCCCGAGATCAGATATATGGGATATCAGCCTGTCCCCGCTAGACCAGGTCCGTAGATCAGATATATATGGGATATCAGCCATCCCTGCTAGGCACCAGGGTCCGTAGATCAGATATATGGGATATCAGCCTGTCCCCGTTGTGACCAGGGCCCGTAGATCACATATATATGGGGATATCAGCCTGTCCCCGTTAGACCAGGGCCCGTAGATCAGATATATGGGATATCAGCCTGTCCCCGTTAGACCAGGGCCTGTAGATCAGATATATGGGATATCAGCCTGTCCCCGTTAGACCAGGGCCCGTAGATCAGATATATATGGGATATCACCTGTCCCCGTTAGACCAGGGGCCCGTAGATCAGATATGGGATATCAGCCTGTCCCCCGTTAGACCAGGGCCCGTAGATCAGATATGGGGATATCAGCCTGGATATCAGCAGCTGTCCCTGTTAGACCAGGGCCCGTAGATCAGATATATGGGATATCAGCCTGTCCCCATTAGACCAGGGGCCCGTAGATCAGATATATATGGGATATCAGCCTGTCCCTGTTAGACCAGGTCCTGTAGATCAGATATATATGCTATATCAGCCTGTCCCTGTTAGACCAGGGCCTTTAGGTCCGATATGGGATATCAGCCTGTCCCCGTTAGACCAGGCCCGTGAGATCAGATATATATGCTATATCAGCCTGTCCCTGTTAGACCAGGGCCTTTAGGTCTGATATATATGGGATATCAGCCTGTCCCTGTTAGACCAGGCCCGTAGATCAGATATATATGGGATATCAGCCTGTCCCTGTTGGTGACCAGGCCCGAAGATCAGATATATATGGGATATCAGCCTGTCCCTGTTGGGGACCAGGCCCGAAGACTGGGATATATATGGATATTACCCTGTCCCTGTTAGACCAGGGCCAGTAGATCAGATATATATGGGATATGTCTATCCCCATTAAACCAGGGGCCATAGATCAGATATATGGGATATCAGCCTGTCCCTGTTAGACCAGGGCCCGTAGATCAGATATATAAGTGATATCAGCTGTCCCCCGTCAGACCAGGGCCTGCAGATCAGATATATATGGGATATCAGCCTGTCCCTGCTAGACCAGGCCCGTAGATCAGATATATATGGGATATCAGCCTGTCCCTGTTAGACCAGGGGCCCGTAGATCAGATATCTATGGATATCAGCCTGTCCCCATTAAAACCAGGGGCCATAGATCAGATATATGGGATATCAGCCTGTCCCTGTTAGACCAGGCCCGTAGGTCAGATATATATGGGATATCAGCCTGTCCCTGTAGACCAGGGCCCGTAGATCAGATATATATATGGGATATTAGCCTGTCCCTGTTAGACCAGGGCCTTTAGGTCCCATATATTTGGGATATCAGCCTGCCCCTAAGCGACCAGGCCTTTAGGTCCGATATATATGCTATATCAGCCTGTCCCTGTTAGACCAGGGCCTTAGGTCCTGATATATATGGGGATTTCAGCCTGTCCCCTGTTAGACCAGGGCCCGTAGATCAGATATATAAGGGATATCAGCCTGTCCCCTGCTAGACCAGGCCCGTAGATCAGATATATATGGGATATCAGCCTGTCCCTGTTGACCAGGGGCCTGTAGATCAGATATATATGGGATAAGCCTGTCCCTGTTAGACCAGGCCCGTAGATCAGATATATATGGGATATCAGCCTGTCCCTGTTAGACCAGGTCCCGTAGATCAGATATATATGCTATATCAGCCTGTCCCTGTTGTGAATTGTGACCTTTAGGTCCGACATATATGGCGATATCAGCCTTTCCCGTTAGACCAGGGCCCGTAGATCAGCTATATAAGGGATATAAGCCTATCCCCATTAAAACCAGGGGCCATGATCAGATCTATATGGGGATATCAGCCTGTCCCTGTTAGACAAGGCACCGTAGATCAGATATATGGGAGATCAAGCTGTCCCTGCTAGACCAGGGCCCATAGGTTAGATATATGGGATATCAGCCTGTCCCCTAGACCAGGGCCCGTGAGATCAGATATATATATGGGATATTAGCTCGTCCCTGTTAGACCAGGGCCTTTAGGTCTGATATGGGATATCAGCCTGTCCTCGTTAGACCAGGGCCCGCAGACTCAGATATATGGGATATCAGCCTGTCCCTGTTAGACCAGGGCCCATAGGTTGATATATATGGGATATCAGCCTGTCCCCGTTAGACCAGGGCCCGTAGATCAGATATATATATGGGATATTAGCCTGTCCCCTGTTAGACCAGGGCCTTTAGGTCCGATATATATGCTATATCAGCCTGTCCCTGTTAGACCAGGGCCTTTAGGTCCGATATATATGGGATTTCAGCCTGTCCCTGTTAGACCAGGGCCCGTAGATCAGATATATGGGATATCAGCCTGTCCCCATAGACCAGGGGCCCGTAGATCAGATATATATGGGATATCAGCCTGTCCTCGCAGACCAGGGCCCGTAGATCAGATATATATGGGATATCAGCCTGTCCCTGTTAGACCAGGTCCCGTAGATCAGATATATATGCTATATCAGCCTGTCCCTGTTAGACCAGGACCTTTAGGTCCGATATGGGATATCAGCCTTCCCCGTTAGACCAGGGCCCGTAGATCAGATATATATGGGATATCAGCCTGTCCCTGTTAGACCAGGGCCCGTAGATCAGATATATATGGGATATCAGCCTGTCCCTGTTAGACCAGGCCCGTAGATCAGATATATATGGGATATTACCCTGTCCCTGTTAGACCAGGGCCCGTAGATCAGATATATATCGGATAACAGCCTGTCCCCGCTAGACCAGGGCCCGTAGATCAGATATATATGCTATATCAGCCTGTCCCTGTTAGACCAGGGCCCTTCGTCAGATATGGGATATCAGCCTGTCCTTGTTGTGACCAGGGCCCGCAGATCAGATATATATGGGATAATAGCCTGTCCCCGTCCAGACCAGGGCCCGTAGGATCAGATATATATGGGATATCAGCCTGTCCCTGTAAGACCAGGGCCCGTATGTCAGATATATATGGGATATCAGCCTGTCCCCGTTAGACCAGGGCCCGTAGATCAGATATATGGAATATCAGCCTGTCCCTGTTGGACCAGGGCCCGTGAGATCAGATATATATGGGATATCAGCCTGTCCCTGCTAGACCAGGGCCCGTAGATCAGATATATATGGGATAGCAGCCTGTCCCCGTTAGACCAGGGCCCGAGATCAGATATATATGGGATATCAGCCTGTCCCCGTAGACCAGGGCCCGTAGATCAGATATATGGGATATCAGCCTGTCCCCCACAGACCAGGGCCTGTAGATCAGATATATGGGATATCAGCCTGTCCCTGTTGGGGACCAGGGCCCGTATGTCAGATATATATGGGAGATCAGCCTGTCCCCGTTAGACCAGGGCCCGTAGATCAGATATATATGAATATCAGCCTGTCCCTGCTAGACCAGCCCGTAGATCAGATATATATGGATATCAGCCTGTCCCTGTTAGACCAGGGCCCGTAGATCAGATATATATGGGATATCAGCCTGTCCCCCGTCAGACCAGGGCCTGTAGATCAGATATATATGGGATTTCAGCCTGTCCCTGCTAGACCAGGGCCCATAGGTTAGATATATATGGGATATCAGCCTGTCCCCGTTAGACCAGGGCCCGTAGATCAGATATATATATGGGATATTAGCCTGTCCCTGTTAGACCAGGGCCCGTAGATCAGATATATATATGGGATATCAGCCTGTCCCTGTTAGACCAGGCCCGTAGATCAGATATAAGGGATATCAGCCCGTCCCCGTTAGACCAGGGCCCGTAGATCAGATATATATGGGATATCAGCCTGTCCCTGCTAGACCAGGCCCGTAGATCAGATATATATGGGATATCAGCCTGTCCCTGTTAGACCAGGGTCCCGTAGATCAGATATATATGCTATATCAGCCTGTCCCTGTTAGACCAGGACCTTTAGGTCCGATATATATGGGATATCAGCCTTCCCCGTTAGACCAGGGCCCGTAGGATCAGATATATATGGGATATCAGCCTGTCCCTGCTAGACCAGGGCCCGTAGATCAGAATATATGGGATATTACCCTGTCCCTGTTGGGGACCAGGGCCCGTAGATCAGATATATATGGGATATGCTTCATCCCCATTAAACCAGGGGCCATAGATCAGATATATATGGGATATCAGCCTTTCCCTGTTAGACCAGGGCCCGTAGGTCAGATATATATGGGATATCAGCCTGTCCCCGTTAGACCAGGGCCCGTAGATCAGATATATATGGGATATCAGCCTGTCCCTGTTGTGACCAGGGCCCGTAGATCAGATATATATGCTATATCAGCCTGTCCCTGTTAGACCAGGGCCCGTCGGTCAGATATGGGATATCAGCCTGTCCCTGTTAGACCAGGGCCCGTAGATCAGATATATATGGGATATCAGCCTGTCCCCGTTAGACCAGGCCCGTAGATCAGATATATATGGGATATCAGCCTGTCCCTGTTAGACCAGGGCCCGTATGTCAGATATATATGGGATATCAGCCTGTCCCCGTAGACCAGGGCCCGTAGATCAGATATATATGGAATATCAGCCTGTCCCGTTAGACCAGGGCCCGTAGATCAGATATATGGGATATCAGCCTGTCCCCATTAGACCAGGGCCCGTAGATCAGATATATATGGGATATCAGCCCTGTCCTCAGACCAGGGCCCGTAGATCAGATATATATGGGATATCAGCCTGTCCCTGTTGACCAGGGCCTGTAGATCAGATATATATGGGATATCAGCCTGTCCCTGTTAGACCAGGCCCGTAGGTCAGATATATATGGGATATCAGCCTGTCCCCGTTAGACCAGGGCCCGTAGATCAGATATATATATGGGATATCAGCCTGTCCCTGTTAGACCAGGGCCTTTAGGTCCGATATATATGGGATATCAGCCTGTCCCTGTTAGACCAGGGCCTTTAGGTCCGATATATATGCTATATCAGCCTGTCCCCGTTAGACCAGGGCCTTAGGTCCATATATATGGGATTTCAGCCTGTCCTGTTAGACCAGGGCCCGTAGATCAGATATATATGGGATATCAGCCTGTCCCCGTTAGACCAGGCCCGTAGATCAGATATATATGGGATATCAGCCTGTCCCCATTAGACCAGGGCCCGTAGATCAGATATATGGGATATCAGCCTGTCCCTGTTAGACCAGGGCCCGTAGATCAGATATATATGCTATATCAGCCTGTCCCCGTTAGAACAGGGCCTTAGGTCCGATATATGGGATATCAGCCTTCCCCATTAAACCCCATAGATCAGATATATATGGGATATCAGCCTGTCCCCAGACCAGGGCCCGTAGATCAGATATATATGCTATATCAGCCTGTCCCTGTTGTGACCAGGGCCTTTAGGTCTGATATATATGGGATATAAGCCTGTCCCTGTTAGACCAGGGCCCGTAGATCAGATATATGGGATATCAGCCTGTCCCTGTTGTACCAGGGCCCGTAGATCAGATATATATGGGATATTACCCTGTCCCTGTTAGACCAGGGCCCGTAGATCAGATATATATTGGATATCAGCTATCCCCATTAAAAACCAGGGCCTGTAGATCAGATATATATGGGATATCAGCCTGTCCCTGTTAGACCAGGGCCCGTAGATCAGATATATATGGGATATCAGCCCCTGTCCCCGTTAGACCAGGGCCCGTAGATCAGATATATATGGGATATCAGCCTGTCCCCATTAAACCAGGGCCCGTAGATCAGATATATATCGGATAGCAGCCTGTCCCCCTTAGACCAGGGCCCGTAGATCAGATATATATGGGATATCAGCCTGTCCCCCATTAGACCAGGGCCCGTAGATCAGATATATATGGGATATCAGCCTGTCCCCATTAAACCAGGGCCATAGATCAGATCTATATGGGATATCAGCCTGTCCCCGTTAGACCAGGGCCCGTACGTCAGATATATATGGGATATCAGCCTGTCCCCGCTAGACCAGGGCCCGTAGATCAGATATATGGGATATCAGCCTGTCCCCATTAGACCAGGCCCGTAGATCAGATATATATGGGATATCAGCCTGTCCCGTTAGACCAGGGCCCGTAGATCAGATATATATGGGATATCAGCCTGTCCCTGTTAGACCAGGGCCCGTAGATCAGATATATATGGGATATCAGCCTGTCCCCGTCAGACCAGGGCCCGTAGATCAGATATATATGGGATATCAGCCTGTCCCTGTTAGACCAGGGCCCGTAGATCAGATATATCGGGATAGCAGCCTGTCCCCATTAGACCAGGCCCATAGATCAGATATATATGCTATATCAGCCTGTCCCTGTTAGACCAGGGCCTTTCGGTCTGGGATATGGGATATCAGCCTGTCCCTGTTAGACCAGGGCCCGTAGATCAGATATATATGGGATATCAGCCTGTCCCCGTCAGACCAGGCCCGTAGATCAGATATATATGGGATATCAGCCTGTCCCTGTTAGACCAGGGCCCGTAGATCAGATATATATGGGATATAAGCCTGTCCCCATTAAACCAGGGGCCATAGATCAGATATATATGGGATATCAGCCTGTCCCCATTTGACCAGGGCCCGTAGATCAGATATATATGGGATATCAGCCTGTCCCCGTTAGACCAGGGCCTGTAGATCAGATATATATGGGATATCAGCCTGTCCCTGTTAGACCAGGGCCCGTAGATCAGATATATATGGGATATCAGCCTGTCCCTGTTAGACCAGGGCCCGTAGATCGATATATATTGGATAGCAGCCTGTCCCTGTTAGACCAGGGCCCGTAGATCAGATATATATGGGATATCAGCCTGTCCCCACCAGACCAGAGCCCGTAGATCAGATATATGGGATATCAGCCTGTCCCTGTTAGACCAGGGCCTGTAGATCAGATATATATCGGATATCAGCCTGTCCCCGTTTGACCAGGGCCCGTAGATCAGATATATATGGGATATCAGCCTGTCCCGGTTAGACCAGGGCCCGTAGATCAGATATATATGGGATATCAGCCTGTCCCCGTTAGACCAGGGCCTGTAGATCAGATATATATGGGATATCAGCCTGTCCCTTTTAGACCAGGTCCCGTAGATCAGATATATGCTATATCAGCCTGTCCCCATTAGACCAGGGCCTGTAGATCAGATATATATGGATATCAGCATGTCCCCGTTAGACCAGGGCCCGTAGATCAGATATATAAGTGGGATAGCAGCCTGTCCCCGTTAGACCAGGGCCCGTAGATCAGATATATATGGATATCAGCCTGTCCCCATTAGACCAGGGCCCGTAGATCAGATATATATGGGATATCAGCCTGTCCCCCTTAGACCAGGGCCTGTAGATCAGATATATATGGGATATCAGCCTGTCCATGTTAGACCAGGGCCTTTAGGTCCGATATATATGGGATATCAGCCTGTCCCGTTAGACCAGGGCCCGTAGATCAGATATAAAATGGGATATCAGCCTGTCCCCATTAGACCAGGCCCGTAGATCAGATATAAATGGGATATCAGCCTGTCCCTGTTAGACCAGGGCCCGTAGATCAGATATATATGGGATATTACCTGTCCCTGTTAGACCAGGGCCCGTAGATCCATATATATGGGATATCAGCCTGTCCCCCGTTAGACCAGGGCCCGTAGATCAGATATATATGGGATATCAGCCTGTCCCGTTAGACCAGAGACCGTAGATCAGATATATGCTATATTAACCTGTCCCTGTTAGACCAGGGCCAGTAGATCAGATATATATGGGATATAAGCCTGTCCCCAAACCAGGGCCATAGATCAGATATATATGGGATATCAGCCTGTCCCTGTTAGACCAGGGGCCCGTAGTTCAGATATATATGGGATATCAGCCTGTCCCCGTTAAACCAGGCCCGTAGATCAGATATATATGGGATATCAGCCTGTCCCTGTTAGACCAGGGCCCGTAGATCAGATATATATCGGATATCAGCCTGTCCCTGTTAGACCAGGGCCCGTAGATCAGATATATATGGGATATCAGCCTGTCCCTGCTAGACCAGGGCCCGAGATCAGATATATATGGGATATCAGCCTGTCCCCGTTAGACCAGGGCCCGTAGATCAGATATGTATCGGATATCAGCCTGTCCCCGTTAGACCAGGGCCCGTAGATCAGATATATATTGGATATCAGCCTGTCCCTGTTAGACCAGGGCCCGTAGATCAGATATATATATGGGATATTAGCCTATCCCTGTTAGACCAGGCCCGTAGATCAGATATATATGGGATATCAGCCTGTCCCCTGTTAGACCAGGGCCAGTAGATCAGATATATATGGGATATCAGCCTGTCCCTGTTAGACCAGGGCCCGTAGATCAGATGTATATGGGATATCAGCCTGTCCCCATTAGACCAGGGCCCGTAGATCAGATATATATGGGATATAAGCCTGTCCCCATTAAAACCAGGGGCCATAGATCAGATATATGGGATATCAGCCTGTCCCAGTTAGACCAGGGCCCGTAGGTCAGATATATATGGGATATCAGCCTGTCCCCGTTAGACCAGGGCCCGTAGATCTGATATATATGTGATATCAGCCTGTCCCCATTAGACCAGGGCCTGTAGATCAGATATATATGGGATATCAGCCTGTCCCCGTGAGACCAGGGCCCGTAGATCAGATATATATGGGATAGCAGCCTGTCCCCGTTAGACCAGGTCCCGTAGATCAGATATATATGGGATATCAGCCTGTCCCCCTAAAGACCAGGGCCCGTAGGTCCGATATATATATGGGATATCAGTCTGTCCCTGTTAGACCAGGGCCCGTAGATCAGATATATATGTGATATCAGCCTGTCCCTGTTAGACCAGGGCCCGTAGATCAGATATATATGGGATATCAGTCTGTCCCTGTTAGACCAGGGCCTTTAGGTCCGATATATATGGGATATCAGTCTGTCCCTGTTAGACCAGGGCCTTAGGTCCGATATATATGCTATATCAGCCTGTCCCTGTTAGACCAGGGCCCGTAGATCAGATATATATGGGATATCAGCCTGTCCCTGTTAGACCAGGTCCCGTAGATCAGATATATATGCTATATCAGCCTGTCCCTGTTAGACCAGGGCCTTTAGGTCCGATATATGGGATATCAGCCTGTCCCCGTTAGACCAGGGCCCGTAGATCAGATATATATGCTATATCAGCCTGTCCCTGTTAGACCAGGGCCCGTTAGATCGTGATATATATGGGATATCAGCCTGTCCCCCGTCAGACCAGGGCCCGTAGATCAGATATATATGGGATATAAGCCTGTCCCCATTAAACCAGGGCCATAGATCAGATATATATGTGATATCAGCCTGTCCCCGTTAGACCAGGGCCCGTAGGTCAGATATATATGGGATATCAGCCTGTCCCCGTTAGACCAGGGCCCGTAGATCAGATATATATGGGATATCAGCCTGTCCCTGTTAGACCAGGGCCCGTCGATCAGATATATATAGGATATCAGCCTGTCCCTGTTAGACCAGGGCCCGTAGATCAGATATATATATCGGATATCAGCCTGTCCCTGTTAGACCAGGGTCCGTAGATCAGATATATGTCCCTGTTATGGGATATCAGCCTGTCCCCGTCGGACCAGGGCCCGTAGATCAGATATATATGGGATATCAGCCTGTCCCTGTTACACCAGGGCCCGTAGATCAGATATATATGGGATATCAGCCTGTTAGACCAGGGCCCGTAGATCAGATATATATGGGATATCAGCCTGTCCCCCTCGTTAGACCAGGGCCCGTAGATCAGATATATATGGGATATCAGCCTGTCCCCATTAGACCAGGGCCCGTAGATCAGATATATATGGGATATCAGCCTGTCCCCGTTATACCAGGGCCTGTAGATCAGATATATATGGGATATCAGCCTGTCCCTGTTAGACCAGGGCCCATAGATCAGTTATATATCGGATATCAGCCTGTCCCCGTTAGACCAGGGCCCGTAGATCAGATATGTATCAGATATCAGCCTGTCCCCGTTAGACCAGGGCCCGTAGATCAGATATATATTGGATATCAGCCTGTCCCTGTTAGACCAGGGCCCGTAGATCAGATATATATGGGATATCAGCCTGTCCCTGTTAGACTAGGGCCCGTAGATCAGATATATATGCTATATCAGCTGTCCCGTTAGACCAGGGGCCATAGATCAGATATATATGGGATATCAGCCTGTCCCCGTTAGACCAGGGCCCGTAGGTCAGATATATATGGGATATCAGCCTGTCCCCCGTTAGACCAGGGCCCGTAGATCAGATATATGGGGATATCAGCCTGTCCCTGTTAAACCAGGGGCCATAGATCAGATATATATGCTATATCAGCCTGTCCCCGTTAGACCAGGGCCTTTAGGTCCGATATATATGCTATATCAGCCTGTCCCTGTTAGACCAGGGCCCGTAGATCAGATATATATCGGATATCAGCCTGTCCCCGTTAGACCAGGGCCCGTAGATCAGATATATATGGGATATCAGCCTGTCCCCATTAAAACCAGGGCCATAGATCAGATATATATGGGATATCAGCCTGTCCCCATTAAACCAGGGGCCATAGATCAGATATATATGCTATATCAGCCTGTCCCGTTAGACCAGGGCCTTTAGGTCCGATATATATGGGATATCAGCCTGTCCCTGTTAGACCAGGGCCCGTAGATCAGATATATATGGGATATCAGCCTGTCCCCGTTGGACCAGGGCCCGTAGATCAGATATATATGGGATATCAGCCTGTCCCTGTTAGACCAGGGCCCGTAGATGAGATATATATTGATATAAGCCTGTCCCTGTTAGACCAGGGCCTGTAGATCAGATATATATGGGATATAAGCCTGTCCCCCGTTAGACCAGGGCCCGTAGATCAGATATATATGGGATATCAGCCTGTCCCCATTAGACCAGGGCCCGTAGATCAGATATATATGGGATATAAGCCTGTCCCCATTAAACCAGGGGCCGTAGATCAGATATATATGGGATATATCAGCCTGTCCCTGTTAGACCAGGGCCCTAGGTCAGATATATATGGGATATCAGCCTGTCCCCGTTAGACCAGGGCCCGTAGATCAGATCTATATGGGATATCAGCCTGTCCCCGTTAGACCAGGGCCCGTAGATCAGATATATATGGGATATCAGCCTGTCCCCGTTAGACCAGGGCCCGTAGATCAGATATATATCGGATATCAGCCTGTCCCCGTTAGTCCAGGGCCGTAGATCAGATATATATGGGATATCAGCCTGTCCCTGTTAGACCAGGGCCCGTAGATCAGATATATATGGGATAGCAGCCTGTCCCCGTTAGACCAGGGACCTTAGATCAGATATATATGGGATATCAGCCTGTCCCCATTAGACCAGGGCCTGTTAGGTCCGATATATGCGATATTCAGCCTGACCCCATTAGACCAGGGCCTGTAGATCAGATATATATGGGATATCAGCCTGTCCCCGTTAGACCAGGGCCCGTAGATCAGATATATATGGGATATCAGCCTGTCCCAGTTAGACCAGGGCCCGTAGATCAGATATATATGGGATATCAGTCTGTCCCCGTTAGACCAGGGCCCGTAGATCAGATATATATGGGATATCAGCCTGTCCCCCATTAGACCAGGTCCCGTAGATCAGATATATATGCTATATCAGCCTGTCCCTGTTAGACCAGGGCCCGTAGATCAGATATATATGGGATATCAGCCTGTCCCTGTTAGACCAGGTCCCGTAGATCAGATATATATTATATCAGCCTGTCCCTGTTAGACCAGGGCCCGTAGATCAGATATATATGGGATATCAGCCTGTCCCCGTTAGACCAGGGCCCGTAGATCAGATATATATGGGATATCAGCCTGTCCCCGTTAGACCAGGGCCCGTAGATCAGATATATATGGGATATCAGCCTGTCCCTGTTAGACCAGGGCCCGTAGATCAGATATATATGGGATATCAGCCTGTCCCTGTTAGACCAGGTCCCGTAGATCAGATATATATGCTATATCAGCCTGTCCCTGTTAGACCAGGGCCCGTAGATCAGATATATATGGATATCAGCCTGTCCCTGTTAGACCAGGTCCCGTAGATCAGATATATATGTTATATTAGCCTGTCCCTGTTAGACCAGGGCCTTTAGGTCCGATATATGGGATATCAGACTGTCCCTGTTAGACCAGGGCCCGTAGATCAGATATATATGCTATATCAGCCTGTCCCTGTTAGACCAGGGCCTTTAGGTCCGATATATATGGGATATCAGCCTGTCCCCGTTAGACCAGGGCCCGTAGATCAGATATATATGCTATATCAGCCTGTCCCTGTTAGACCAGGGCCCATAGATCAGATATATATGGGATATCAGCCTGTCCCTGTTAGACCAGGGCCCATAGATCAGATATATATGGGATATCAGCCTGTCCCCGTTAGACCAGGGCCCATAGATCAGATATATATGGGATATCAGCCTGTCCCTGTTAGACCAGGGCCCGTAGGATCAGATATATATGGGATATCAGCCTGTCCCTGTTAGACCAGGGCCCGTAGATCAGATATATATGGGATATTACCCTGTCCCTGTTAGACCAGGGCACGTAGATCAGATATATATGGGATATAAGCCTGTCCCTGTTAGACCAGGGCCCTTCGGTCAGATATGGGATATCAGCCTGTCCCTGTTAGACCAGGGCCCTTCGGTCAGATATGGGATATCAGCCTGTCCCCGTCAGACCAGGGCCCGTAGATCAGATATATATGGGATATCAGCCTGTCCCTGTTAGACCAGGGCCCGTAGATCAGATATATTTGGGATATAAGCCTGTCCCCATTAAACCAGGGGCCATAGATCAGATCTATATGGGATATCAGCCTGTCCCTGTTAGACCAGGGCCCGAGGTCAGATATATATGGGATATCAGCCTGTCCCCGTTAGACCAGGGCCCGTAGATCAGATATATATGGGATATCAGCCTGTCCCTGTTAGACCAGGGCCCGTAGATCAGATATATGGGATAGCAGCCTGTCCCCGTTAGACCAGGGACCTTAGATCAGATATATATGGGATATCAGCCTGTCCCCATTAGACCAGGGCCTTTAGGTCCGATATATATGGGATTTCAGCCTGACCCCGTTAGACCAGGGCCTGTAGATCAGATATATATGGGATATCAGCCTGTCCCTGTTAGACCAGGGCCCGTAGATCAGATATATATGGGATATCAGCCTGTCCCAGTTAGACCAGGGCCCGTAGATCAGATATATATGGGATATCAGTCTGTCCCCGTTAGACCAGGGCCCGTAGATCAGATATATATGGGATATCAGCCTGTCCCCGTTAGACCAGGGCCCATAGATCAGATATATGGGATATCAGCCTGTCCCTGTTAGACCAGGGCCCGTAGATCAGATATATATGGGGATATCAGCCTGTCCCTGTTAGACCAGGGACCGTAGATCAGATATATATATGTTATATCAGCCTGTCCCCATTAGACCAGGGCCCGTAGATCAGATATATATGGATATCAGCCTGTCCCCGTTAGACCAGGGCCCGTAGATCAGATATATATGGGATATCAGCCTGTCCCCGTTAGACCAGGGCCCGTAGATCATATATATATGGGATATCAGCCTGTCCCAGTTAGACCAGGGCCCGTAGATCAGATATATATGGGATATCAGTCTGTCCCCCGTTAGACCAGGGCCCGTAGATCAGATATATATGGGATATCAGCCTGTCCCTGTTAGACCAGGTCCCGTAGATCAGATATATATGCTATATCAGCCTGTCCCTGTTAGACCAGGGCCCGTAGATCAGATATATATGCTATATCAGCCTGTCCCTGTTAGACCAGGGCCCGTAGATCAGATATATATGTTATATCAGCCTGTCCCTGTTAGACCAGGGCCCATAGATCAGATATATATGGGATATCAGCCTGTCCCCGTTAGACCAGGGCCCATAGATCAGATATATATGGGATATCAGCCTGTCCCCTTAGACCAGGGCCCGTAGATCAGATATATATTGGATATCAGCCTGTCCCCGTTAGACCAGGGCCCGTAGATCAGATATATATGGGATATCAGCCTGTCCCTGTTAGACCAGGTCCCGTAGATCAGATATATATGCTATATCAGCCTGTCCCTGTTAGACCAGGGCCCGTAGATCAGATATATATGGGATATCAGCCTGTCCCTGTTAGACCAGGTCCCGTAGATCAGATATATATGTTATATTAGCCTGTCCCTGTTAGACCAGGGCCTTTAGGTCCGATATATATGGGATATCAGACTGTCCCGTTAGACCAGGGCCCGTAGATCAGATATATATGCTATATCAGCCTGTCCCTGTTAGACCAGGGCCTTTAGGTCCGATATATATGGGATATCAGCCTGTCCCCGTTAGACCAGGGCCCGTAGATCAGATATATATGCTATATCAGCCTGTCCCTGTTAGACCAGGGCCCATAGATCAGATATATATGGGATATCAGCCTGTCCCTGTTAGACCAGGGCCCATAGATCAGATATATATGGGATATCAGCCTGTCCCCGTTAGACCAGGGCCCATAGATCAGATATATATGGGATATCAGCCTGTCCCTGTTAGACCAGGGCCCGTAGATCAGATATATATGGGATATCAGCCTGTCCCTGTTAGACCAGGGCCCGTAGATCAGATATATGGGATATTACCCTGTCCCTGTTAGACCAGGGCACGAGATCAGATATATATGGGATATAAGCCTGTCCCTGTTAGACCAGGGCCCTTCGGTCAGATATGGGATATCAGCCTGTCCCTGTTAGACCAGGGCCCTTCGGTCAGATATGGGATATCAGCCTGTCCCCGTCAGACCAGGGCCCGTAGATCAGATATATATGGGATATCAGCCTGTCCCTGTTAGACCAGGGCCCGTAGATCAGATATATTTGGGATATAAGCCTGTCCCCATTAAACCAGGGGCCATAGATCAGATCTATATGGGATATCAGCCTGTCCCTGTTAGACCAGGGCCCGTAGGTCAGATATATATGGGATATCAGCCTGTCCCCGTTAGACCAGGGCCCGTAGATCAGATATATATGGGATATCAGCCTGTCCCTGTTAGACCAGGGCCCGTAGATCAGATATATATGGGATAGCAGCCTGTCCCCGTTAGACCAGGGACCTTAGATCAGATATATATGGGATATCAGCCTGTCCCCATTAGACCAGGGCCTTTAGGTCCGATATATATGCGATTTCAGCCTGACCCCGTTAGACCAGGGCCTGTAGATCAGATATATATGGGATATCAGCCTGTCCCCGTTAGACCAGGGCCCGTAGATCAGATATATATGGGATATCAGCCTGTCCCAGTTAGACCAGGGCCCGTAGATCAGATATATTTGGGATATAAGCCTGTCCCCATTAAACCAGGGGCCATAGATCAGATCTATATGGGATATCAGCCTGTCCCTGTTAGACCAGGTCCCGTAGATCAGATATATATGTTATATTAGCCTGTCCCTGTTAGACCAGGGCCTTTAGGTCCGATATATATGGGATATCAGACTGTCCCCGTTAGACCAGGGCCCGTAGATCAGATATATATGCTATATCAGCCTGTCCCTGTTAGACCAGGGCCCGTAGGTCCGATATATATGGGATATCAGCCTGTCCCCGTTAGACCAGGGCCCGTAGATCAGATATATATGCTATATCAGCCTGTCCCTGTTAGACCAGGGCCCATAGATCAGATATATATGGGATATCAGCCTGTCCCTGTTAGACCAGGGCCCATAGATCAGATATATATGGGATATCAGCCTGTCCCTGTTAGACCAGGGCCCATAGATCAGATATATATGGGATATCAGCCTGTCCCTGTTAGACCAGGGCCCGTAGATCAGATATATATGGGATATCAGCCTGTCCCTGTTAGACCAGGGCCCGTAGATCAGATATATATGGGATATTACCCTGTCCCCCCGTTAGACCAGGGCACGTAGATCAGATATATATGGGATATAAGCCTGTCCCTGTTAGACCAGGGCCCATAGATCGGGTCAGATATGGGATATCAGCCTGTCCCCGTTAGACCAGGGCCCTTCGGTCAGATATGGGATATCAGCCTGTCCCCGTTAGACCAGGGCCCGTAGATCAGATATATATGGGATATCAGCCTGTCCCTGTTAGACCAGGGCCCGTAGATCAGATATATTTGGGATATAAGCCTGTCCCCATTAAACCAGGGCCATAGATCAGATCTATATGGGATATCAGCCTGTCCCTGTTAGACCAGGGCCCGTAGGTCAGATATATATGGGATATCAGCCTGTCCCCGTTAGACCAGGGCCCGTAGATCAGATATATATGGGATATCAGCCTGTCCCTGTTAGACCAGGGCCCGTAGATCAGATATATATGGGATAGCAGCCTGTCCCCGTTAGACCAGGGACCTTAGATCAGATATATATGGGATATCAGCCTGTCCCCATTAGACCAGGGCCTTTAGGTCCGATATATATGCGATTTCAGCCTGTCCCCGTTAGACCAGGGCCTGTAGATCAGATATATATGGGATATCAGCCTGTCCCCGTTAGACCAGGGCCCGTAGATCAGATATATATGGGATATCAGCCTGTCCCTGTTAGACCAGGGCCCGTAGATCAGATATATATGGGATATCAGCCTGTCCCCGTTAGACCAGGGCCCGTAGATCAGATATATATGGGATATCAGCCTGTCCCTGTTAGACCAGGTCCCGTAGATCAGATATATATGCTATATCAGCCTGTCCCTGTTAGACCAGGGCCCGTAGATCAGATATATATGTTATATCAGCCTGTCCCTGTTAGACCAGGGCCTTTAGGTCCGATATATATGGGATATCAGCCTGACCCCGTTAGACCAGGGCCTGTAGATCAGATATATATGGGATATCAGCCTGTCCCCGTTAGACCAGGGCCCGTAGATCAGATATATATGGGATATCAGCCTGTCCCTGTTAGACCAGGCCCGTAGATCAGATATATATGGGATATCAGCCTGTCCCCATTAGACCAGGGCCCGTAGATCAGATATATATGGGATATCAGCCTGTCCCTGTTAGACCAGGTCCCGTAGATCAGATATATATGGGATATCAGCCTGTCCCTGTTAGACCAGGGCCCGTAGATCAGATATATATGGGATATCAGCCTGTCCCTGTTAGACCAGGTCCCGTAGATCAGATATATATGTTATATCAGCCTGTCCCTGTTAGACCAGGGCCCGTAGATCAGATATATATGGGATATCAGCCTGTCCCCAAGTAGACCAGGGCCCGTAGATCAGATATATATGGGATATCAGCCTGTCCCCGTTGTGACCAGGGCCCGTAGATCATATATATATGGGATATCAGCCTGTCCCCGTTAGACCAGGGCCCGTAGATCAGATATATATGGGATATCAGCCTGTCCCTGTTAGACCAGGTCCCGTAGATCAGATATATATGGATATCAGCCTGTCCCTGTTAGACCAGGGCCCGTAGATCAGATATATGGGATATCAGCCTGTCCCTGTTAGACCAGGTCCCGTAGATCAGATATATATGTTATATCAGCCTGTCCCTGTTAGACCAGGGCCTTTAGGTCCGATATATATGGGATATCAGCCTGTCCCCGTTAGACCAGGGCCCGTAGATCAGATATATATGCTATATCAGCCTGTCCCCGTTAGACCAGGGCCTTTAGGTCCGATATATATGGGATATCAGCCTGTCCCAGTTAGACCAGGGCCCGTAGATCAGATATATATGGATATCAGCCTGTCCCTGTTAGACCAGGGCCCATAGATCAGATATATATGGGATATCAGCCTGTCCCTGTTAGACCAGGCCCATAGATCAGATATATATGGGATATCAGCCTGTCCCCGTTAGACCAGGGCCCATAGATCAGATATATATGGGATATCAGCCTGTCCCTGTTAGACCAGGGCCCGTAGATCAGATATATATGGGATATCAGCCTGTCCCTGTTAGACCAGGGCCCGTAGATCAGATATATATGGGATATTACCCTGTCCCTGTTAGACCAGGGCACGTAGATCAGATATATATGGGATATAAGCCTGTCCCTGTTAGACCAGGGCCCTTCGGTCAGATATGGGATATCAGCCTGTCCCTGTTAGACCAGGGCCCTTCGGTCAGATATGGGATATCAGCCTGTCCCTGTTAGACCAGGGCCCGTAGATCAGATATATATGGGATATCAGCCTGTCCCTGTTAGACCAGGGCCCGTAGATCAGATATATATGGGATATAAGCCTGTCCCCATTAAACCAGGGGCCATAGATCAGATCTATATGGGATATCAGCCTGTCCCTGTTAGACCAGGGCCCGTAGGTCAGATATATATGGGATATCAGCCTGTCCCCGTTAGACCAGGGCCCGTAGATCAGATATATATGGGATATCAGCCTGTCCCTGTTAGACCAGGGCCCGTAGATCAGATATATATGGGATATCAGCCTGTCCCCTCGTTAGACCAGGGACCTTAGATCAGATATATATGGGATATCAGCCTGTCCCCATTAGACCAGGGCCTTTAGGTCCGATATATATGCGATTTCAGCCTGACCCCGTTAGACCAGGGCCTGTAGATCAGATATATATGGGATATCAGCCTGTCCCCCGACCAGGCCCGTAGATCAGATATATATGGGATATCAGCCTGTCCCTGTTAGACCAGGGCACGTAGATCAGATATATATGGGATATCAGCCTGTCCCCGTTAGACCAGGGCCCGTAGATCAGATATATATGGGATATCAGCCTGTCCCCGTTAGACCAGGGCCTTCGGTCAGATATGGGATATCAGCCTGTCCCTGTTAGACCAGGGCCCGTAGATCAGATATATATGGGATATCAGCCTGTCCCCGTTAGACCAGGGCCCGTAGATCAGATATATATGGGATATCAGCCTGTCCCTGTTAGACCAGGGCCCGTCGATCAGATATATTTGGGATATCAGCCTGTCCCTGTTAGACCAGGGACCGTAGATCAGATATATATGGGATATCAGCCTGTCCCTGTTAGACCAGGGACCATAGATCAGATATATATGGGATATCAGCCTGTCCCCATTAGACCAGGGCCCATCGATCCGATATATATGGGATTCAGCCTGTCCCTGTTAGACCAGGGCCCGTAGATCAGATATATATCGGATATCAGCCTTCCCGTTAGACCAGGGCCCGTAAATCAGATATATATGGGATATCAGCCTGTCCCTGTTAGACCAGGGCCCGTAGATCAGATATATATCGGATATCAGCCTGTCCCCGTTAGACCAGGGCCCGTAGATCAGATATGTATCGGATATCAGCCTGTCCCTGTTAGACCAGGGCCCGTAGATCAGATATATATGGGATATCAGCCTGTCCCGGTTAGACCAGGGCCCGTAGATCAGATATATATGGGATATCAGTCTGTCCCCGTTAGACCAGGGCCCGTAGATCAGATATATATGGGATATCAGCCTCTCCCCCCAGGACCTGTTAGACCAGGTCCAGGGCGTAGATCAGATATATATGGGATATCAGCCTGTCCCTGTTAGACCAGGGCCCGTAGATCAGATATATATGGGATATCAGCCTGTCCCTGTTAGACCAGGTCCCGTAGATCAGATATATATGTTATATCAGCCTGTCCCTGTTAGACCAGGGCCCGTAGATCAGATATATATGGGATATCAGCCTGTCCCCGTTAGACCAGGGCCCGTAGATCAGATATATATGGGATATCAGCCTGTCCCCGTTAGACCAGGGCCCGTAGATCAGATATATATGGGATATCAGCCTGTCCCCGTTAGACCAGGGCCCGTAGATCAGATATATATGGGATATCAGCCTGTCCCTGTTAGACCAGGTCCCGTAGATCAGATATATATGCTATATCAGCCTGTCCCTGTTAGACCAGGGCCCGTAGATCAGATATATATGGGATATCAGCCTGTCCCTGTTAGACCAGGTCCCGTAGATCAGATATATATGGGATATAAGCCTGTCCCTGTTAGACCAGGTCCCGTAGATCAGATATATATGCTATATCAGCCTGTCCCTGTTAGACCAGGGCCCGTAGATCAGATATATATGGGATATCAGCCTGTCCCTGTTAGACCAGGTCCCGTAGATCAGATATATATGGGATATCAGCCTGTCCCTGTTAGACCAGGTCCCGTAGATCAGATATATATGGGATATCAGCCTGTCCCTGTTAGACCAGGGCTCGTAGATCAGATATATATGGGATATAAGCCTGTCCCCATTAAACCAGGGGCCATAGATCAGATCTATATGGGATATCAGCCTGTCCCTGTTAGACCAGGGCCCGTAGATCAGATATATATGGGATATCAGCCTGTCCCCGTTAGACCAGGGCCCGTAGATCAGATATATATGGGATATCAGCCTGTCCCTGTTAGACCAGGGCCCGTAGATCAGATATATATGGGATATCAGCATGTCCCTGTTAGACCAGGGCCCGTAGATCAGATATATATGGGATAGCAGCCTGTCCCCGTTAGACCAGGGACCTTAGATCAGATATATATGGGATATCAGCCTGTCCCCATTAGACCAGGGCCTTTAGGTCCGATATATATGCGATTTCAGCCTGACCCCGTTAGACCAGGGCCTGTAGATCAGATATATATGGGATATCAGCCTGTCCCCGTTAGACCAGGGCCCGTAGATCAGATATATATGGGATATCAGCCTGTCCCAGTTAGACCAGGGCCCGTAGATCAGATATATATGGGATATCAGTCTGTCCCCGTTAGACCAGGGCCCGTAGATCAGATATATATGGGATATCAGCCTGTCCCTGTTAGACCAGGTCCCGTAGATCAGATATATATGCTATATCAGCCTGTCCCCCGTGTTAGACCAGGGCCCGTTAGATCAGATATATATGGGATATCAGCCTGTCCCTGTTAGACCAGGTCCCGTAGATCAGATATATATGTTATATCAGCCTGTCCCTGTTAGACCAGGGCCCGTAGATCAGATATATATGGGATATCAGCCTGTCCCCGTTAGACCAGGGCCCGTAGATCAGATATATATGGGATATCAGCCTGTCCCAGTTAGACCAGGGCCCGTAGATCAGATATATATGGGATATCAGCCTGTCCCCGTTAGACCAGGGCCCGTAGATCAGATATATATGGGATATCAGCCTGTCCCTGTTAGACCAGGTCCCGTAGATCAGATATATATGCTATATCAGCCTGTCCCTGTTAGACCAGGGCCCGTAGATCAGATATATATGGGATATCAGCCTGTCCCTGTTAGACCAGGTCCCGTAGATCAGATATATATGTTATATTAGCCTGTCCCTGTTAGACCAGGGCCTTTAGGTCCGATATATATGGGATATCAGACTGTCCCCGTTAGACCAGGGCCCGTAGATCAGATATATATGCTATATCAGCCTGTCCCTGTTAGACCAGGGCCTTTAGGTCCGATATATATGGGATATCAGCCTGTCCCCGTTAGACCAGGGCCCGTAGATCAGATATATATGCTATATCAGCCTGTCCCTGTTAGACCAGGGCCTTTAGGTCCGATATATATGGGATATCAGCCTGTCCCTGTTAGACCAGGGCCCGTAGATCAGATATATATGGGATATCAGCCTGTCCCTGTTAGACCAGGGCCCGTAGATCAGATATATATGGGATATTACCCTGTCCCTGTTAGACCAGGGCCTTTAGGTCCGATAGATATGGGATATCAGCCTGTCCCCGTTAGACCAGGGCACGTAGATCAGATATATATGGGATATAAGCCTGTCCCTGTTAGACCAGGGGCCTTCGGTCAGATATGGGATATCAGCCTGTCCCTGTTAGACCAGGGCTCGTAGATCAGATATATATGGGATATCAGCCTGTCCCCGTCAGACCAGGGCCCGTAGATCAGATATATATGGGATATCAGCCTGTCCCTGTTAGACCAGGGCCCGTAGATCAGATATATTTGGGATATAAGCCTGTCCCCATTAAGCCAGGGGCCATAGATCAGATCTATATGGGATATCAGCCTGTCCCTGTTAGACCAGGGCCCGTAGGTCAGATATATATGGGATATCAGCCTGTCCCCGTTAGACCAGGGCCCGTAGATCAGATATATATGGGATATCAGCCTGTCCCTGTTAGACCAGGGCCCGTAGATCAGATATATATGGGATATCAGCCTGTCCCTGTTAGACCAGGGCCCGTAGATCAGATATATATGGGATATCAGCCTGTCCCCGTTAGACCAGGGACCGTAGATCAGATATATATGGGATATCAGCCTGTCCCCATTAGACCAGGGCCTTTAGGTCCGATATATATGGGATTTCAGCCTGACCCCGTTAGACCAGGGCCTGTAGATCAGATATATATGGGATATCAGCCTGTCCCTGTTAGACCAGGGCCCGTAGATCAGATATATATGGGATATCAGCCTGTCCCCGTTAGACCAGGGCCCGTAGATCATATATATATGGGATATCAGCCTGTCCCCGTTAGACCAGGGCCCGTAGATCAGATATATATGGGATATCAGCCTGTCCCAGTTAGACCAGGGCCCGTAGATCAGATATATATGGGATATCAGCCTGTCCCCGTTAGACCAGGGCCCGTAGATCATATATATATGGGATATCAGTCTGTCCCCGTTAGACCAGGGCCCGTAGATCAGATATATATGGGATATCAGCCTGTCCCTGTTAGACCAGGGCCCGTAGATCAGATATATATGGGATATCAGCCTGTCCCTGTTAGACCAGGGCCTTTAGGTCCGATATATATGGGATATCAGCCTGTCCCCGTTAGACCAGGGCCCGTAGATCAGATATATATGCTATATCAGCCTGTCCCTGTTAGACCAGGGCCTTTAGGTCCGATATATATGGGATATCAGCCTGTCCCCGTTAGACCAGGGCCCGTAGATCAGATATATATGCTATATCAGCCTGTCCCTGTTAGATCAGGGCCTTTAGGTCCGATATATATGGGATATCAGCCTGTCCCTGTTAGACCAGGGCCCGTAGATCAGATATATATGGGATATCAGCCTGTCCCTGTTAGACCAGGGCCCGTAGATCAGATATATATGGGATATCAGCCTGTCCCTGTTAGACCAGGGCCCGTAGATCAGATATATATGGGATATCAGCCTGTCCCTGTTAGACCAGGGCCCTTCGGTCAGATATGGGATATCAGCCTGTCCCTGTTAGACCAGGGCTCGTAGATCAGATATATATGGGATATCAGCCTGTCCCCGTCAGACCAGGGCCCGTAGATCAGATATATATGGGATATCAGCCTGTCCCTGTTAGACCAGGGCCCGTAGATCAGATATATTTGGGATATCAGCCTGTCCCTGTTAGACCAGGGACCGTAGATCAGATATATATGGGATATCAGCCTGTCCCTGTTAGACCAGGGACCGTAGATCAGATATATATGGGATATCAGCCTGTCCCCATTAGACCAGGGCCTTTCGGTCCGATATATATGGGATTTCAGCCTGTCCCTGTTAGACCAGGGCCTGTAGATCAGATATATATCAGATATCAGCCTTTCCCCGTTAGACCAGGGCCCGTAAATCAGATATATATGGGATATCAGCCTGTCCCTGTTAGACCAGGGCCCGTAGATCAGATATATATCGGATATCAGCCTGTCCCCGTTAGACCAGGGCCCGTAGATCAGATATGTATCGGATATCAGCCTGTCCCTGTTAGACCAGGGCCCGTAGATCAGATATATATGGGATATCAGCCTGTCCCGGTTAGACCAGGGCCCGTAGATCAGATATATATGGGATATCAGCCTGTCCCCATTAGACGAGGTCCCGTAGATCAGATATATATGGGATATCAGCCTGTCCCCATTAGACCAGGGCCTGCAGATCAGATATATATGGGATATCAGCCTGTCCCTGTTAGACCAGGTCCCGTAGGTCAGATATATATGCTATATCAGCCTGTCCCTGTTAGACCAGGGCCTTTAGGTCCGATATATATGGGATATCAGCCTGTCCCCGTTAGACCAGGGCCCGTAGATCAGATATATATGCTATATCAGCCTGTCCCTGTTAGACCAGGGCCTTTAGGTCCGATATATATGGGATATCAGCCTGTCCCTGTTAGACCAGGGCCCGTAGATCAGATATATATGGGATATCAGCCTGTCCCTGTTAGACCAGGGCCTTTAGGTCCGATATATATGCTATATCAGCCTGTCCCTGTTAGACCAGGGCCTTTAGGTCCGATATATATGGGATTTCAGCCTGTCCCTGTTAGACCAGGGCCCGTAGATCAGATATATATGCTATATCAGCCTTTCCCCGTTAGACCAGGGCCCGTAAATCAGATATATATGGGATATCAGCCTGTCCCTGTTAGACCAGGGCCCGTAGATCAGATATATATCGGATATCAGCCTGTCCCCGTTAGACCAGGGCCCGTAGATCAGATATGTATCGGATATCAGCCTGTCCCTGTTAGACCAGGGCCCGTAGATCAGATATATATGGGATAGCAGCCTGTCCCCGTTAGACCAGGGACCGTAGATCAGATATATATGGGATATCAGCCTGTCCCCGTTAGACCAGGGCCCGTAGATCAGATATATATGGGATATCAGCCTGTCCCTGTTAGACCAGGGCCCGTAGATTAGATATATATCGGATATCAGCCTGTCCCTGTTAGACCAGGGCCCGTAGATCAGATATATATGGGATATCAGCCTGTCCCGGTTAGACCAGGGCCCGTAGATCAGATATATATGGGATATCAGCCTGTCCCCATTAGACCAGGGCCCGTAGATCAGATATATATGGGATATCAGCCTGTCCCCGTTAGACCAGGGCCTGTAGATCAGATATATATGGGATATCAGCCTGTCCCTGTTAGACCAGGGCCTGTAGATCAGATATATATCGGATATCAGCCTGTCCCTGTTAACCAGGGCCCGTAGATCAGATATATATGGGATATCAGCCTGTCCCTGTTAGACCAGGGCCCGTAGATCAGATATATATGGGATATCAGCCTGTCCCCGTTAGACCAGGGCCCGTAGATCAGATATGTATCGATATCAGCCTGTCCCTGTTAGACCAGGGCCCGTAGATCAGATATATATTGGATATCAGCCTGTCCCTGTTAGACCAGGGCCCATAGATCAGATATATATGGGATATCAGCCTGTCCCTGTTAGACCAGGGCCCGTAGATCATATATATATGGGATATTAGCCTGTCCCTGTTAGACCAGGGCCTTTAGGTCCGATATATATGGGATATCAGCCTGTCCCTGTTAGACCAGGGCCTTTAGGTCCGATATATATGCTATATCAGCCTGTCCCTGTTAGACCAGGGCCTTTAGGTCCGATATATATGGGATTTCAGCCTGTCCCTGTTAGACTAGGGCCCGTAGATCAGATATATATGGGATATCAGCCTGTCCCTGTTAGACTAGGGCCCGTAGATCAGATATATATGGGATATCAGCCTGTCCCGGTTAGACCAGGGCCCGTAGATCAGATATATATGGGATATCAGCCTGTCCCCGTTAGACCAGGGCCTGTAGATCAGATATATATGGGATATCAGCCTGTCCCTGTTAGACCAGGTCCCGTAGATCAGATATATATGCTATATCAGCCTGTCCCTGTTAGACCAGGGCCTTTAGGTCCGATATATTTGGGATATCAGCCTGTCCCCGTTAGACCAGGGCCCGTAGATCAGATATATATGCTATATCAGCCTGTCCCTGTTAGACCAGGGCCTTTAGGTCCGATATATATGGGATATCAGCCTGTCCCTGTTAGACCAGGGCCCGTAGATCAGATATATATGGGATATCAGCCTGTCCCTGTTAGACCAGGGCCTTTAGGTCCGATATATATGGGATATCAGCCTGTCCCTGTTAGACCAGGGCCCGTAGATCAGATATATATCGGATATCAGCCTTTCCCCATTAGACCAGGGCCCGTAAATCAGATATATATGGGATATCAGCCTGTCCCTGTTAGACCAGGGCCCGTAGATCAGATATATATCGGATATCAGCCTGTCCCCGTTAGACCAGGGCCCGTAGATCAGATATGTATCGGATATCAGCCTGTCCCCGTTAGACCAGGGCCCGTAGATCAGATATATATGGGATAGCAGCCTGTCCCCGTTAGACCAGGGACCGTAGATCAGATATATATGGGATATCAGCCTGTCCCCATTAGACCAGGGCCCGTAGATCAGATATATATCGGATATCAGCCTGTCCCTGTTAGACCAGGGCCCGTAGATCAGATATATATGGGATATCAGCCTGTCCCGGTTAGACCAGGGCCCGTAGATCAGATATATATGGGATATCAGCCTGTCCCCATTAGACCAGGGCCCGTAGATCAGATATATATGGGATATCAGCCTGTCCCTGTTAGACCAGGGCCCGTAGATCAGATATATATCGGATATCAGCCTGTCCCTGTTAGACAAGGTCCCGTAGATCAGATATATATGGGATATCAGCCTGTCCCCGTTAGACCAGGGCCCGTAGATCAGATATATATGGGATATCAGCCTGTCCCCGTTAGACCAGGGCCCGTAGATCAGATATATATGGGATATCAGCCTGTCCCTGTTAGACAAGGTCCCGTAGATCAGATATATATATGGGATATCAGCCTGTCCCTGTTAGACCAGGGCCTTTAGGTCCGATATATATGGGATATCAGCCTGTCCCTGTTAGACCAGGGCCCGTAGATCAGATATATATGCTATATCAGCCTGTCCCTGTTAGACCAGGGCCCGTAGATCAGATATATATGGGATATCAGCCTGTCCCTGTTAGACCAGGGCCCGTAGATCAGATATATATCGGATATCAACCTTTCCCCGTTAGACCAGGGCCCGTAGATCAGATATGTATCGGATATCAGCCTGTCCCTGTTAGACCAGGGCCCGTAGATCAGATATATATTGGATATCAGCCTGTCCCTGTTAGACCAGGGCCCGTAGATCAGATATATATGGGATATCAGCCTGTCCCTGTTAGACTAGGGCCCGTAGATCAGATATATATATGGGATATTAGCCTGTCCCTGTTAGACCAGGGCCTTTAGGTCCGATATATATGGGATATCAGCCTGTCCCCGTTAGACCAGGGCCTGTAGATCAGATATATATGGGATATCAGCCTGTCCCTGTTAGACCAGGGCCCGTAGATCAGATATATATGGGATATCAGCCTGTCCCCGTTAGACCAGGGACCGTAGATCAGATATATATGGGATATCAGCCTGTCCCCATTAGACCAGGGCCTGTAGATCAGATATATATGGGATATCAGCCTGTCCCTGTTAGACCAGGGCCCGTAGATTAGATATATATCGGATATCAGCCTGTCCCTGTTAGATCAGGGCCCGTAGATCAGATATATATGGGATATCAGCCTGTCCCGGTTAGACCAGGGCCCGTAGATCAGATATATATGGGATATCAGCCTGTCCCCATTAGACCAGGGCCCGTAGATCAGATATATATGGGATATCAGCCTGTCCCTGTTAGACCAGGGCCTTTAGGTCCGATATATATGCTATATCAGCCTGTCCCTGTTAGACCAGGGCCTTTAGGTCCGATATATATGGGATATCAGCCTGTCCCGGTTAGACCAGGGCCCGTAGATCAGATATATATGGGATATCAGCCTGTCCCCATTAGACCAGGGCCCGTAGATCAGATATATATGGGATATCAGCCTGTCCCTGTTAGACCAGGGCCTTTAGATCCGATATATATGGGATATCAGCCTGTCCCTGTTAGACCAGGGCCTTTAGGTCCGATATATATGGGATTTCAGCCTGTCCCTGTTAGACCAGGGCCCGTAGATCAGATATATATCGGATATCAGCCTTTCCCCGTTAGACCAGGGCCCGTAAATCAGATATATATGGGATATCAGCCTGTCCCTGTTAGACCAGGGCCCGTAGATCAGATATATATCGGATATCAGCCTGTCCCCGTTAGACCAGGGCCCGTAGATCAGATATATATGGGATATCAGCCTGTCCCCGTTAGACCAGGGCCCGTAGATCAGATATATATGGGATATCAGCCTGTCCCCATTAAACCAGGGGCCATAGATCAGATATATATGGGATATCAGCCTGTCCCCATTAGACCAGGGCCCGTAGATCAGATATATATGGGATATCAGCCTGTCCCCGTTAGACCAGGGCCTGTAGATCAGATATATATGGGATATCAGCCTGTCCCTGTTAGACCAGGTCCCGTAGATCAGATATATATGCTATATCAGCCTGTCCCTGTTAGACCAGGGCCTTTAGGTCCGATATATATGGGATATCAGCCTGTCCCCGTTAGACCAGGGCCCGTAGATCAGATATATATGGGATATCAGCCTGTCCCTGTTTGACCAGGGCCTTTAGGTCCGATATATATGCTATATCAGCCTGTCCCTGTTAGACCAGGGCCTTTAGGTCCGATATATATGGGATTTCAGCCTGTCCCTGTTAGACCAGGGCCCGTAGATCAGATATATATCGGATATCAGCCTTTCCCCGTTAGACCAGGGCCCGTAAATCAGATATATATGGGATATCAGCCTGTCCCTGTTAGACCAGGGCCCGTAGATCAGATATATATCGGATATCAGCCTGTCCCCGTTAGACCAGGGCCCGTAGATCAGATATGTATCGGATATCAGCCTGCCCCTGTTAGACCAGGGCCCGTAGATCAGATATATATGGGATATCAGTCTGTCCCGGTTAGACCAGGGCCCGTAGATCAGATATATATGGGATATCAGCCTGTCCCCATTAGACCAGGGCCCGTAGATCAGATATATATGGGATATCAGCCTGTCCCCGTTAGACCAGGGCCTGTAGATCAGATATATATGGGATATCAGCCTGTCCCTGTTAGACCAGGTCCCGTAGATCAGATATATATGCTATATCAGCCTGTCCCTGTTAGACCAGGGCCTTTAGGTCCGATATATATGGGATATCAGCCTGTCCCTGTTAGACCAGGGCCCGTAGATCAGATATATATGCTATATCAGCCTGTCCCTGTTAGACCAGGGCCTTTAGGTCCGATATATATGGGATATCAGCCTGTCCCTGTTAGACCAGGGCCCGTAGATCAGATATATATGGGATATCAGCCTGTCCCCGTTAGACCAGGGCCCGTAGATCAGATATATATGGGATATCAGCCTGTCCCTGTTAGACCAGGTCCCGTAGATCAGATATATATGCTATATCAGCCTGTCCCTGTTAGACCAGGGCCTTTAGGTCCGATATATATGGGATATCAGCCTGTCCCCGTTAGACCAGGGCCCGTAGATCAGATATATATGGGATATCAGCCTGTCCCCATTAGACCAGGGCCCGTAGATCAGATATATATGGGATATCAGCCTGTCCCTGTTAGACCAGGGCCTTTAGGTCCGATATATATGGGATATCAGCCTGTCCCTGTTAGACCAGGGCCCGTAGATCAGATATATATGGGATATCAGCCTGTCCCTGTTAGACCAGGGCCTTTAGGTCCGATATATATGCTATATCAGCCTGTCCCTGTTAGACCAGGGCCTTTAGGTCCGATATATATGGGATTTCAGCCTGTCCCTGTTAGACCAGCCTGTCCCTATCAGCCTTTCCCCATTAGACCAGGGCCCGTAAATCAGATATATATGGGATATCAGCCTGTCCCTGTTAGACCAGGGCCCGTAGATCAGATATATATGCTATATCAGCCTGTCCCTGTTAGACCAGGGCCTTTAGGTCCGATATCAGCCTGTCCCTGTTAGACCAGGGCCCGTAGATCAGATATATATGCTATATCAGCCTGTCCCTGTTAGACCAGGGCCTTTAGGTCCGATATATATGGGATATCAGCCTGTCCCTGTTAGACCAGGGCCCGTAGATCAGATATATATGGGATATCAGCCTGTCCCCGTTAGACCAGGGCCCGTAGATCAGATATATATGGGATATCAGCCTGTCCCTGTTAGACCAG
Source organism: Oncorhynchus keta (assembly GCF_023373465.1). NCBI lineage: Eukaryota > Metazoa > Chordata > Actinopteri > Salmoniformes > Salmonidae > Oncorhynchus > Oncorhynchus keta. The sequence goes on along the minus strand of NW_026285991.1, from coordinate 17,918 downwards.
GTCCCGTAGATCAGATATATATGGGATAGCAGCCTGTCCCCGTTAGACCAGGGACCGTAGATCAGATATATATGGGATATCAGCCTGTCCCCATTAGACCAGGGCCCGTAGATCAGATATATATGGGATATCAGCCTGTCCCTGTTAGACCAGGGCCAGTAGATTAGATATATATTGGATATCAGCCTGTCCCTGTTAGACCAGGGCCCGTAGATCAGATATATATGGGATATCAGCCTGTCCCGGTTAGACCAGGGCCCGTAGATCAGATATATATGGGATATCAGCCTGTCCCCATTAGACCAGGGCCCGTAGATCAGATATATATGGGATATCAGCCTGTCCCTGTTAGACCAGGGCCCGTAGATCAGATATATATCGGATATCAGCCTGTCCCTGTTAGACAAGGTCCCGTAGATCAGATATATATGGGATATCAGCCTGTCCCCGTTAGACCAGGGCCCGTAGATCAGATATATATCGGATATCAGCCTGTCCCTGTTAGACAAGGTCCCGTAGATCAGATATATATCGGATATCAGCCTTTCCCCGTTAGACCAGGGCCCGAAAATCAGATATATATGGGATATCAGCCTGTCCCTGTTAGACCAGGGCCCGTAGATCAGATATATATGCTATATCAGCCTGTCCCTGTTAGACCAGGGCCTTTAGGTCCGATATATATGGGATATCAGCCTGTCCCTGTTAGACCAGGGCCCGTAGATCAGATATATATGCTATATCAGCCTGTCCCTGTTAGACCAGGGCCCGTAGATCAGATATATATGGGATATCAGCCTGTCCCTGTTAGACCAGGGCCCGTAGATCAGATATATATGGGATATCAGCCTGTCCCCGTTAGACCAGGGCCCGTAGATCAGATATATATCGGATATCAGCCTGTCCCTGTTAGACCAGGGCCCGTAGATCAGATATATATTGGATATCAGCCTGTCCCTGTTAGACCAGGGCCCGTAGATCAGATATATATGGGATATCAGCCTGTCCCTGTTAGACTAGGGCCCGTAGATCAGATATATATATGGGATATTAGCCTGTCACTGTTAGACCAGGGCCTTTAGGTCCGATATATATGGGATATCAGCCTGTCCCCGTTAGACCAGGGCCTGTAGATCAGATATATATGGGATATCAGCCTGTCCCTGTTAGACCAGGGCCCGTAGATCAGATATATATGGGATATCAGCCTGTCCCCGTTAAACCAGGGCCCGTAGATCAGATATATATGGGATATCAGCCTGTCCCTGTTAGACCAGGGCCCGTAGATCAGATATATATCGGATATCAGCCTTTCCCCGTTAGACCAGGGCCCGTAGATCAGATATGTATCGGATATCAGCCTGTCCCTGTTAGACCAGGGCCCGTAGATCAGATATATATGGGATATCAGCCTGTCCCTGTTAGACCAGGGCCCATAGATCAGATATATATGGGATATCAGCCTGTCCCTGTTAGACCAGGGCCCGTAGATCAGATATATATGGGATATTAGCCTGTCCCTGTTAGACCAGGGCCTTTAGGTCCGATATATATGGGATATCAGCCTGTCCCTGTTAGACCAGGGCCTTTAGGTCCGATATATATGCTATATCAGCCTGTCCCTGTTAGACCAGGGCCTTTAGGTCCGATATATATGGGATTTCAGCCTGTCCCTGTTAGACCAGGGCCCGTAGATCAGATATATATGGGATATCAGCCTGTCCCCGTTAGACCAGGGCCCGTAAATCAGATATATATGGGATATCAGCCTGTCCCTGTTAGACCAGGGCCCGTAGATCAGATATATATCGGATATCAGCCTGTCCCCGTTAGACCAGGGCCCGTAGATCAGATATATATCGGATATCAGCCTGTCCCTGTTAGACCAGGGCCCGTAGATCAGATATATATGGGATATCAGCCTGTCCCCGTTAGACCAGGGACCGTAGATCAGATATATATGGGATATCAGCCTGTCCCCATTAGACCAGGGCCTGTAGATCAGATATATATGGGATATCAGCCTGTCCCTGTTAGACCAGGGCCCGTAGATCAGATATATATCGGATATCAGCCTGTCCCTGTTAGACCAGGGCCCGTAGATCAGATATATATGGGATATCAGCCTGTCCCTGTTAGACCAGGGCCCGTAGATCAGATATATATGGGATATCAGCCTGTCCCCATTAGACCAGGGCCCGTAGATCAGATATATATGGGATATCAGCCTGTCCCTGTTAGACCAGGGCCTTTAGGTCCGATATATATGCTATATCAGCCTGTCCCTGTTAGACCAGGGCCTTTAGGTCCGATATATATGGGATATCAGCCTGTCCCTGTTAGACCAGGGCCCGTAGATCAGATATATATGGGATATCAGCCTGTCCCCATTAGACCAGGGCCCGTAGATCAGATATATATGGGATATCAGCCTGTCCCTGTTAGACCAGGGCCTTTAGGTCCGATATATATGGGATATCAGCCTGTCCCTGTTAGACCAGGGCCCGTAGATCAGATATATATCGGATATCAGCCTGTCCCCGTTAGACCAGGGCCCGTAGATCAGATATATATGGGATATCAGCCTGTCCCTGTTAGACCAGGGCCCGTAGATCAGATATATATCGGATATCAGCCTGTCCCCGTTAGACCAGGGCCCGTAGATCAGATATGGATCGGATATCAGCCTGTCCCTGTTAGACCAGGGCCCGTAGATCAGATATATATGGGATATCAGCCTGTCCCTGTTAGACCAGGGCCCGTAGATCAGATATATATGGGATATCAGCCTGTCCCCATTAGACCAGGGCCCGTAGATCAGATATATATGGGATATCAGCCTGTCCCCGTTAGACCAGGGCCTGTAGATCAGATATATATGGGATATCAGCCTGTCCCTGTTAGACCAGGTCCCGTAGATCAGATATATATGCTATATCAGCCTGTCCCTGTTAGACCAGGGCCTTTAGGTCCGATATATATGGGATATCAGCCTGTCCCTGTTAGACCAGGGCCCGTAGATCAGATATATATGGGATATCAGCCTGTCCCTGTTAGACCAGGGCCTTTAGGTCCGATATATATGCTATATCAGCCTGTCCCTGTTAGACCAGGGCCTTTAGGTCCGATATATATGGGATATCAGCCTGTCCCTGTTAGACCAGGGCCCGTAGATCAGATATATATGGGATATCAGCCTGTCCCCGTTAGACCAGGGCCCGTAGATCAGATATATATGGGATATCAGCCTGTCCCTGTTAGACCAGGGCCCGTAGATCAGATATATATCGGATATCAGCCTGTCCCCGTTAGACCAGGGCCCGTAGATCAGATATATATGGATATCAGCCTGTCCCTGTTAGACCAGGGCCCGTAGATCAGATATATATGGGATATCAGCCTGTCCCTGTTAGACCAGGGCCCGTAGATCAGATATATATGGGATATCAGCCTGTCCCCATTAGACCAGGGCCCGTAGATCAGATATATATGGGATATCAGCCTGTCCCCGTTAGACCAGGGCCCGTAGATCAGATATATATGGGATATCAGCCTGTCCCCGTTAGACCAGGGCCCGTAGATCAGATATGTATGGGATATCAGCCTGTCCCTGTTAGACCAGGGCCCGTAGATCAGATATATATGGGATAGCAGCCTGTCCCCGTTAGACCAGGGACCGTAGATCAGATATATATGGGATATCAGCCTGTCCCCATTAGACCAGGGCCTGTAGATCAGATATATATGGGATATCAGCCTGTCCCCGTTAGACCAGGGCCCGTAGATTAGATATATATCGGATATCAGCCTGTCCCTGTTAGACCAGGGCCCGTAGATCAGATATATATGGGATATCAGCCTGTCCCGGTTAGACCAGGGCCCGTAGATCAGATATATATGGGATATCAGCCTGTCCCCATTAGACCAGGGCCCGTAGATCAGATATATATGGGATATCAGCCTGTCCCTGTTAGACCAGGGCCTTTAGGTCCTATATATATGCTATATCAGCCTGTCCCTGTTAGACCAGGGCCTTTAGGTCCGATATATATGGGATATCAGCCTGTCCCGGTTAGACCAGGGCCCGTAGATCAGATATATATGGGATATCAGCCTGTCCCCATTAGACCAGGGCCCGTAGATCAGATATATATGGGATATCAGCCTGTCCCTGTTAGACCAGGGCCTTTAGGTCCGATATATATGCTATATCAGCCTGTCCCTGTTAGACCAGGGCCTTTAGGTCCGATATATATGGGATTTCAGCCTGTCCCTGTTAGACCAGGGCCCGTAGATCAGATATATATGGGATATCAGCCTGTCCCCGTTAGACCAGGGCCCGTAAATCAGATATATATGGGATATCAGCCTGTCCCTGTTAGACCAGGGCCCGTAGATCAGATATATATCGGATATCAGCCTGTCCCCGTTAGACCAGGGCCCGTAGATCAGATATGGATCGGATATCAGCCTGTCCCTGTTAGACCAGGGCCCGTAGATCAGATATATATGGGATATCAGCCTGTCCCGTTAGACCAGGGCCCGTAGATCAGATATATATGGGATATCAGCCTGTCCCCATTAGACCAGGGCCCGTAGATCAGATATATATGGGATATCAGCCTGTCCCCGTTAGACCAGGGCCTGTAGATCAGATATATATGGGATATCAGCCTGTCCCTGTTAGACCAGGTCCCGTAGATCAGATATATATGCTATATCAGCCTGTCCCTGTTAGACCAGGGCCTTTAGGTCCGATATATATGGGATATCAGCCTGTCCCTGTTAGACCAGGGCCCGTAGATCAGATATATATGGGATATCAGCCTGTCCCTGTTTGACCAGGGCCTTTAGGTCCGATATATATGCTATATCAGCCTGTCCCTGTTAGACCAGGGCCTTTAGGTCCGATATATATGGGATTTCAGCCTGTCCCTGTTAGACCAGGGCCCGTAGATCAGATATATATCGGATATCAGCCTTTCCCCGTTAGACCAGGGCCCGTAAATCAGATATATATGGGATATCAGCCTGTCCCTGTTAGACCAGGGCCCGTAGATCAGATATATATCGGATATCAGCCTGTCCCCGTTAGACCAGGGCCCGTAGATCAGATATGTATCGGATATCAGCCTGTCCCCTGTTAGACCAGGGCCCGTAGATCAGATATATAGATCAGGGGATATCAGCCTGTCCCCATTAGACCAGGGCCCGTAGATCAGATATATATGGGATATCAGCCTGTCCCCGTTAGACCAGGGCCTGTAGATCAGATATATATGGGATATCAGCCTGTCCCTGTTAGACCAGGGCCCGTAGATCAGATATATATGCTATATCAGCCTGTCCCTGTTATTTAGGTCCGATATATATGGGATATCAGCCTGTCCCTGTTAGACCAGGGCCCGTAGATCAGATATATATGCTATATCAGCCTGTCCCTGTTAGACCAGGGCCTTTAGGTCCGATATATATGGGATATCAGCCTGTCCCTGTTAGACCAGGGCCCGTAGATCAGATATATATGGGATATCAGCCTGTCCCCGTTAGACCAGGGCCCGTAGATCAGATATATATGGGATATCAGCCTGTCCCTGTTAGACCAGGGCCCGTAGATCAGATATATATGGGATATCAGCCTGTCCCTGTTAGACCAGGGCCTTTAGGTCCGATATATATGGGATATCAGCCTGTCCCTGTTAGACCAGGGCCCGTAGATCAGATATATATGGGATATAAGCCTGTCCCCATTAAACCAGGGCCCGTAGATCAGATATATATGGGATATCAGCCTGTCCCTGTTAGACCAGGGCCCATAGGTCAGATATAAAATGGGATAGCAGCCTGTCCCCGTTAGACCAGGGCCCGTAGATCAGATATATATGCTATATCAGCCTGTCCCTGTTAGACCAGGGCCCTTCTGTCAGATATATATGCTATATCAGCCTGTCCCTGTTAGACCAGGGCCCGTAGATCAGATATATATGGGATATAAGCCTTTCCCCATTAAACCAGGGGCCATAGATCAGATATATATGGGATATCAGCCTGTCCCTGTTAGACCAGGGCCCGTAGGTCAGATATATATGGGATATCAGCCTGTCCCCGTTAGACCAGGGCCCGTAGATCAGATATATATGGGATATCAGCCTGTCCCTGTTAGACCAGGGCCCGTAGATCAGATATATATGGGATATCAGCCTGTCCCTGTTAGACCAGGGCCCGTAGATCAGATATATATCGGATATCAGCCTGTCCCTGTTAGACCAGGGCCCGTAGATCAGATATATATGGGATATCAGCCTGTCCCCGTTAGACCAGGGCCCGTAGATCAGATATATATGGGATATCAGCCTGTCCCTGTTAGACCAGGGCCTTTAGGTCCGATATATATGGGATATCAGCCTGTCCCTGTTAGACCAGGGCCTTTAGGTCCGATATATATGGGATATCAGCCTGTCCCTGTTAGACCAGGGCCCGTAGATCAGATATATATGGGATATCAGCCTGTCCCTGTTAGACCAGGGCCCCGTAGATCAGATATATATGGGATATCAGCCTGTCCCTGTTAGACCAGGGCCCGTAGATCAGATATATATATGGGATATAAGCCTGTCCCCATTAAACCAGGGCCCATAGATCAGATATATATGGGATATCAGCCTGTCCCTGTTAGACCAGGGCCCGTAGATCAGATATATATCGGATATCAGCCTGTCCCCGTTAGACCAGGGCCCGTAGATCAGATATGTATCGGATATCAGCCTGTCCCTGTTAGACCAGGGCCTTTAGGTCCGATATATATGGGATATCAGCCTGTCCCTGTTAGACCAGGGCCTTTAGGTCCGATATATATGCTATATCAGCCTGTCCCTGTTAGACCAGGGCCTTTAGGTCCGATATATATGGGATTTCAGCCTGTCCCTGTTAGACCAGGGCCCGTAGATCAGATATATATGGGATATCAGCCTGTCCCTGTTAGACCAGGGCCCGTAGATCAGATATATATGGGATATCAGCCTGTCCCTGTTAGACCAGGGCCTTTAGGTCCGATATATATGCTATATCAGCCTGTCCCTGTTAGACCAGGGCCTTTAGGTCCGATATATATGGGATTTCAGCCTGTCCCTGTTAGACCAGGGCCCGTAGATCAGATATATATCGGATATCAGCCTGTCCCTGTTAGACAAGGGCCCGTAAATCAGATATATATGGATATCAGCCTGTCCCCGTTAGACCAGGGCCCGTAGATCAGATATATATCGGATATCAGCCTGTCCCTGTTAGACCAGGGCCCGGAGATCAGATATATATGGGATATCAGCCTGTCCCGGTTAGACCAGGGCCCGTAGATCAGATATATATGGGATATCAGCCTGTCCCTGTTAGACCAGGGCCCGTAGATCAGATATATATGGGATATCAGCCTGTCCCCGTTAGACCAGGGCCCGTAGATCAGATATATATGGGATATCAGCCTGTCCCCGTTAGACCAGGGCCTGTAGATCAGATATATATGGGATATCAGCCTGTCCCTGTTAGACCAGGGCCCGTAGATCAGATATATATGGGATATCAGCCTGTCCCTGTTAGACCAGGGCCTTTAGGTCCGATATATATGGGATATCAGCCTGTCCCTGTTAGACCAGGGCCCGTAGATCAGATATATATGCTATATCAGCCTGTCCCTGTTAGACCAGGGCCTTTAGGTCCGATATATATGGGATATCAGCCTGTCCCTGTTAGACCAGGGCCCGTAGATCAGATATATATGGGATATCAGCCTGTCCCTGTTAGACCAGGGCCTTTAGGTCCGATATATATGCTATATCAGCCTGTCCCTGTTAGACCAGGGCCTTTAGGTCCGATATATATGGGATATCAGCCTGTCCCTGTTAGACCAGGGCCCGTAGATCAGATATATATGGGATATCAGCCTGTCCCTGTTTGACCAGGGCCTTTAGGTCCGATATATATGCTATATCAGCCTGTCCCTGTTAGACCAGGGCCTTTAGGTCCGATATATATGGGATATCAGCCTGTCCCTGTTAGACCAGGGCCCGTAGATCAGATATATATCGGATATCAGCCTTTCCCCGTTAGACCAGGGCCCGTAAATCAGATATATATGGGATATCAGCCTGTCCCTGTTAGACCAGGGCCCGTAGATCAGATATATATCGGATATCAGCCTGTCCCCGTTAGACCAGGGCCCGTAGATCAGATATGTATCGGATATCAGCCTGTCCCTGTTAGACCAGGGCCCGTAGATCAGATATATATGGGATATCAGCCTGTCCCGGTTAGACCAGGGCCCGTAGATCAGATATATATGGGATATCAGCCTGTCCCCATTAGACCAGGGCCCGTAGATCAGATATATATGGGATATCAGCCTGTCCCTGTTAGACCAGGGCCCGTAGATCAGATATATATCGGATATCAGCCTGTCCCCGTTAGACCAGGGCCCGTAGATCAGATATATATCGGATATCAGCCTGTCCCTGTTAGACCAGGGCCCGTAGATCAGATATATATGGGATATCAGCCTGTCCCCGTTAGACCAGGGCCCGTAGATCAGATATATATGGGATATCAGCCTGTCCCCATTAGACCAGGGCCTGTAGATCAGATATATATGGGATATCAGCCTGTCCCTGTTAGACCAGGGCCCGTAGATTAGATATATATGGGATATCAGCCTGTCCCTGTTAGACCAGGGCCCGTAGATCAGATATATATGGGATATCAGCCTGTCCCGGTTAGACCAGGGCCCGTAGATCAGATATATATGGGATATCAGCCTGTCCCCATTAGACCAGGGCCCGTAGATCAGATATATATGGGATATCAGCCTGTCCCTGTTAGACCAGGGCCTTTAGGTCCTATATATATGCTATATCAGCCTGTCCCTGTTAGACCAGGGCCTTTAGGTCCGATATATATGGGATATCAGCCTGTCCCGGTTAGACCAGGGCCCGTAGATCAGATATATATGGGATATCAGCCTGTCCCCATTAGACCAGGGCCCGTAGATCAGATATATATGGGATATCAGCCTGTCCCTGTTAGACCAGGGCCTTTAGGTCCGATATATATGCTATATCAGCCTGTCCCTGTTAGACCAGGGCCTTTAGGTCCGATATATATGGGATTTCAGCCTGTCCCTGTTAGACCAGGGCCCGTAGATCAGATATATATCGGATATCAGCCTTTCCCCGTTAGACCAGGGCCCGTAAATCAGATATATATGGGATATCAGCCTGTCCCTGTTAGACCAGGGCCCGTAGATCAGATATATATCGGATATCAGCCTGTCCCTGTTAGACCAGGGCCCGTAGATCAGATATATATCGGATATCAGCCTGTCCCCGTTAGACCAGGGCCCGTAGATCAGATATGGATCGGATATCAGCCTGTCCCTGTTAGACCAGGGCTCGTAGATCAGATATATATGGGATATCAGCCTGTCCCGGTTAGACCAGGGCCCGTAGATCAGATATATATGGGATATCAGCCTGTCCCCATTAGACCAGGGCCCGTAGATCAGATATATATGGGATATCAGCCTGTCCCCGTTAGACCAGGGCCTGTAGATCAGATATATATGGGATATCAGCCTGTCCCTGTTAGACCAGGTCCCGTAGATCAGATATATATGCTATATCAGCCTGTCCCTGTTAGACCAGGGCCTTTAGGTCCGATATATATGGGATATCAGCCTGTCCCTGTTAGACCAGGGCCCGTAGATCAGATATATATGGGATATCAGCCTGTCCCTGTTTGACCAGGGCCTTTAGGTCCGATATATATGCTATATCAGCCTGTCCCTGTTAGACCAGGGCCCGTAGATCAGATATATATGGGATATCAGCCTGTCCCTGTTTGACCAGGGCCTTTAGGTCCGATATATATGCTATATCAGCCTGTCCCTGTTAGACCAGGGCCTTTAGGTCCGATATATATGGGATTTCAGCCTGTCCCTGTTAGACCAGGGCCCGTAGATCAGATATATATCGGATATCAGCCTGTCCCCGTTAGACCAGGGCCCGTAAATCAGATATATATGGGATATCAGCCTGTCCCTGTTAGACCAGGGCCCGTAGATCAGATATATATCGGATATCAGCCTGTCCCCGTTAGACCAGGGCCCGTAGATCAGATATGTATCGGATATCAGCCTGCCCCTGTTAGACCAGGGCCCGTAGATCAGATATATATGGGATATCAGTCTGTCCCGGTTAGACCAGGGCCCGTAGATCAGATATATATGGGATATCAGCCTGTCCCCATTAGACCAGGGCCCGTAGATCAGATATATATGGGATATCAGCCTGTCCCCGTTAGACCAGGGCCTGTAGATCAGATATATATGGGATATCAGCCTGTCCCTGTTAGACCAGGTCCCGTAGATCAGATATATATGCTATATCAGCCTGTCCCTGTTAGACCAGGGCCTTTAGGTCCGATATATATGGGATATCAGCCTGTCCCTGTTAGACCAGGGCCCGTAGATCAGATATATATGGGATATCAGCCTGTCCCTGTTAGACCAGGGCCCGTAGATCAGATATATATGGGATATCAGCCTGTCCCTGTTAGACCAGGTCCCGTAGATCAGATATATATGGGATATCAGCCTGTCCCTGTTAGACCAGGGCCCGTAGATCAGATATATATGGGATATTACCCTGTCCCTGTTAGACCAGGGCCCGTAGATCAGATATATATGGGATATAAGCCTGTCCCCATTAAACCAGGGGCCATAGATCAGATATATATGGGATATCAGCCTGTCCCTGTTAGACCAGGGCCCATAGGTCAGATATAAAATGGGATAGCAGCCTGTCCCCGTTAGACCAGGGCCCGTAGATCAGATATATATGCTATATCAGCCTGTCCCTGTTAGACCAGGGCCCTTCGGTCAGATATGGGATATCAGCCTGTCCCTGTTAGACCAGGGCCCGTAGATCAGATATATATGGGATATAAGCCTTTCCCCATTAAACCAGGGGCCATAGATCAGATATATATGGGATATCAGCCTGTCCCTGTTAGACCAGGGCCCGTAGGTCAGATATATATGGGATATCAGCCTGTCCCTGTTAGACCAGGGCCCGTAGATCAGATATATATGGGATATCAGCCTGTCCCCGTTAGACCAGGGCCCGTAGTTCAGATATATATGGGATATCAGCCTGTCCCCGTTAGACCAGGGCCCGTAGTTCAGATATATATGGGATATCAGCCTGTCCCCGTTAGACCAGGGCCCGTAGTTCAGATATATATGGGATATCAGCCTGTCCCCGTTAGACCAGGGCCCGTAGTTCAGATATATATGGGATATCAGCCTGTCCCTGTTAGACCAGGGCCCGTAGATCAGATATATATGGGATATCAGCCTGTCCCTGTTAGACCAGGGCCCGTAGATCAGATATATATCGGATATCAGCCTGTCCCTGTTAGACAAGGTCCCGTAGATCAGATATATATGGGATATCAGCCTGTCCCCGTTAGACCAGGGCCCGTAGATCAGATATATATGGGATATCAGCCTGTCCCCGTTAGACCAGGGCCCGTAGATCAGATATATATGGGATATCAGCCTGTCCCTGTTAGACCAGGGCCTTTAGGTCCGATATATATGGGATATCAGCCTGTCCCTGTTAGACCAGGGCCTTTAGGTCCGATATATATGGGATATCAGCCTGTCCCTGTTAGACCAGGGCCCGTAGATCAGATATATATGGGATATCAGCCTGTCCCTGTTAGACCAGGGCCCGTAGATCAGATATATATGCTATATCAGCCTGTCCCTGTTAGACCAGGGCCCCGTAGATCAGATATATATGGGATATCAGCCTGTCCCTGTTAGACCAGGGCCCGTAGATCAGATATATATATGGGATATAAGCCTGTCCCCATTAAACCAGGGGCCATAGATCAGATATATATGGGATATCAGCCTGTCCCTGTTAGACCAGGGCCCGTAGATCAGATATATATCGGATATCAGCCTGTCCCCGTTAGACCAGGGCCCGTAGATCAGATATGTATCGGATATCAGCCTGTCCCTGTTAGACCAGGGCCTTTAGGTCCGATATATATGGGATATCAGCCTGTCCCTGTTAGACCAGGGCCTTTAGGTCCGATATATATGCTATATCAGCCTGTCCATGTTAGACCAGGGCCTTTAGGTCCGATATATATGGGATTTCAGCCTGTCCCTGTAAGACCAGGGCCCGTAGATCAGATATATATGGGATATCAGCCTGTCCCTGTTAGACTAGGGCCCGTAGATCAGATATATATGGGATATCAGCCTGTCCCTGTTAGACTAGGGCCCGTAGATCAGATATATATATGGGATATCAGCCTGTCCCTGTTAGACCAGGGCCTTTAGGTCCGATATATATGCTATATCAGCCTGTCCCTGTTAGACCAGGGCCTTTAGGTCCGATATATATGGGATTTCAGCCTGTCCCTGTTAGACCAGGGCCCGTAGATCAGATATATATCGGATATCAGCCTTTCCCCGTTAGACCAGGGCCGTAAATCAGATATATATGGGATATCAGCCTGTCCCCGTTAGACCAGGGCCCGTAGATCAGATATGTATCGGATATCAGCCTGTCCCTGTTAGACCAGGGCCCGGAGATCAGATATATATGGGATATCAGCCTGTCCCGGTTAGACCAGGGCCCGTAGATCAGATATATATGGGATATCAGCCTGTCCCTGTTAGACCAGGGCCCGTAGATCAGATATATATGGGATATCAGCCTGTCCCCGTTAGACCAGGGCCCGTAGATCAGATATATATGGGATATCAGCCTGTCCCCGTTAGACCAGGGCCTGTAGATCAGATATATATGGGATATCAGCCTGTCCCTGTTAGACCAGGGCCCGTAGATCAGATATATATGCTATATCAGCCTGTCCCTGTTAGACCAGGGCCTTTAGGTCCGATATATTTGGGATATCAGCCTGTCCCCGTTAGACCAGGGCCCGTAGATCAGATATATATGCTATATCAGCCTGTCCCTGTTAGACCAGGGCCCTTTAGATCAGATATATATGGGATATCAGCCTGTCCCTGTTAGACCAGGGCCCGTAGATCAGATATATATGGGATATCAGCCTGTCCCTGTTGGGACCAGGGCCTTTAGGTCCGATATATATGGATATCAGCCTGTCCCTGTTAGACCAGGGCCTTTAGATCAGATATATATGGGATTTCAGCCTGTCCCTGTTAGACCAGGGCCCGTAGATCAGATATATATGGATATCAGCCTGTCCCCGTTAGACCAGGGCCCGTAAATCAGATATATATGGGATATCAGCCTGTCCCTGTTAGACCAGGGCCCGTAGATCAGATATATATCGGATATCAGCCTGTCCCCGTTAGACCAGGGCCCGTAGATCAGATATGGATCGGATATCAGCCTGTCCCTGTTAGACCAGGGCCCGTAGATCAGATATATATGGGATATCAGCCTGTCCCGTTAGACCAGGGCCCGTAGATCAGATATATATCGGATATCAGCCTGTCCCTGTTAGACCAGGGCCCGTAGATCAGATATATATGGGATATCAGCCTGTCCCCTTTAGACCAGGGCCTAGATCAGATATATATGGGATATCAGCCTGTCCCCATTAGACCAGGGCCCGTAGATCAGATATATATGGGATATCAGCCTGTCCCTGTTAGACCAGGGCCCGTAGATCCGATATATATGGGATATCAGCCTGTCCCTGTTAGACCAGGGCCCGTAGATCAGATATATATGGGATATCAGCCTGTCCCTGTTAGACCAGGGCCCCGTAGATCAGATATATATGGGATATCAGCCTGTCCCTGTTAGACCAGGGCCCGTAGATCAGATATATATGGGATATCAGCCTGTCCCTGTTAGACCAGGGCCCATAGATCAGATATATATGGGATATCAGCCTGTCCCTGTTAGACCAGGGCCCGTAGATCAGATATATATGGGATATCAGCCTGTCCCTGTTAGACCAGGGCCCGTAGATCAGATATATATCGGATATCAGCCTGTCCCTGTTAGACCAGGGCCTTTAGGTCAGATATATATGGGATATCAGCCTGTCCCTGTTAGACCAGGGCCTTTAGGTCCGATATATATGCTATATCAGCCTGTCCCTGTTAGACCAGGGCCTTTAGGTCCGATATATATGGGATATCAGCCTGTCCCTGTTAGACCAGGGCCCGTAGATCAGATATATATGGGATATCAGCCTGTCCCTGTTAGACCAGGCCCGTAGATCAGATATATATATGGATATCAGCCTGTCCCTGTTAGACCAGGGCCTTTAGATCCGATATATATGCTATATCAGCCTGTCCCTGTTAGACCAGGGCCCTTAGGTCAGATATATATGGGATATCAGCCTGTCCCTGTTAGACCAGGGCCCGTAGATCAGATATATATGGGATATCAGCCTGTCCCCATTAGACCAGGGCCCGTAGATCAGATATATATGGGGGATATCAGCCTGTCCCCCGTTAGACCAGGGCCTGTAGATCAGATATATATGGGATATCAGCCTGTCCCTGTTAGACCAGGGCCCGTAGATCAGATATATATGCTATATCAGCCTGTCCCTGTTAGACCAGGGCCTTTAGGTCCGATATATATGGGATATCAGCCTGTCCCTGTTAGACCAGGGCCCGTAGATCAGATATATGCTATATCAGCCTGTCCCGTTAGACCAGGGTCTTTAGATCCGATATATATGGGATATCAGCCTGTCCCTGTTAGACCAGGCCCGTAGATCAGATATATATGGGATATCAGCCTGTCCCTGTTAGACCAGGGCCTTTAGGTCCGATATATATGCTATATCAGCCTGTCCCTGTTAGACCAGGGCCCGTAGATCCGATATATATGGGATTTCAGCCTGTCCCTGTTAGACCAGGGCCCGTAGATCAGATATATATCGGATATCAGCCTTTCCCCGTTAGACCAGGGCCCGTAAATCAGATATATATGGGATATCAGCCTGTCCCTGTTAGACCAGGGCCCGTAGATCAGATATATATCGGATATCAGCCTGTCCCCGTTAGACCAGGGCCCGTAGATCAGATATGGATCGGATATCAGCCTGTCCCTGTTAGACCAGGGCCCGTAGATCAGATATATATGGGATATCAGCCTGTCCCGGTTAGACCAGGGCCCGTAGATCAGATATATATGGGATATCAGCCTGTCCCCATTAGACCAGGGCCCGTAGATCAGATATATATGGGATATCAGCCTGTCCCCGTTAGACCAGGGCCTGTAGATCAGATATATATGGGATATCAGCCTGTCCCTGTTAGACCAGGTCCCGTAGATCAGATATATATGCTATATCAGCCTGTCCCTGTTAGACCAGGGCCTTTAGGTCCGATATATATGGGATATCAGCCTGTCCCTGTTAGACCAGGGCCCGTAGATCAGATATATATGGGATATCAGCCTGTCCCTGTTTGACCAGGGCCTTTAGCTCCGATATATATGCTATATCAGCCTGTCCCTGTTAGACCAGGGCCTTTAGGTCCGATATATATGGGATTTCAGCCTGTCCCTGTTAGACCAGGGCCCGTAGATCAGATATATATCGGATATCAGCCTTTCCCCGTTAGACCAGGGCCCGTAAATCAGATATATATGGGATATCAGCCTGTCCCCGTTAGACCAGGGCCCGTAGATCAGATATAAATGCTATATCAGCCTGTCCCTGTTAGACCAGGGCCTTTAGGTCCGATATATATGGGATATCAGCCTGTCCCTGTTAGACCAGGGCCCGTAGATCAGATATATATGGGATATCAGCCTGTCCCTGTTTGACCAGGGCCTTTAGGTCCGATATATATGCTATATCAGCCTGTCCCTGTTAGACCAGGGCCTTTAGGTCCGATATATATGGGATATCAGCCTGTCCTTGTTAGACCAGGGCCCATAGGTCAGATATAAAATGGGATAGCAGCCTGTCCCCGTTAGACCAGGGCCCGTAGATCAGATATATATGCTATATCAGCCTGTCCCTGTTAGACCAGGGCCCTTCGGTCAGATATGGGATATCAGCCTGTCCCTGTTAGACCAGGGCCCGTAGATCAGATATATATGGGATATCAGCCTGTCCCTGTTAGACCAGGGCCCGTAGGTCAGATATATATGGGATATCAGCCTGTCCCCGTTAGACCAGGGCCCGTAGTTCAGATATATATGGGATATCAGCCTGTCCCTGTTAGACCAGGGCCCGTAGATCAGATATATATGGGATATCAGCCTGTCCCTGTTAGACCAGGCCCGTAGATCAGATATATATCGGATATCAGCCTGTCCCTGTTAGACCAGGGCCCGTAGATCAGATATATATGGGATATCAGCCTGTCCCCGTTAGACCAGGGCCCGTAGATCAGATATATATGGGATATCAGCCTGTCCCCGTTAGACCAGGGCCCGTAGATCAGATATATATGGGATATCAGCCTGTCCCTGTTAGACCAGGGCCTGTAGATCCGATATATATGGGATATCAGCCTGTCCCTGTTAGACCAGGGCCCGTAGATCAGATATATATGGGATATCAGCCTGTCCCTGTTAGACCAGGGCCCGTAGATCAGATATATATGGGATATCAGCCTGTCCCTGTTAGACCAGGGCCCGTAGATCAGATATATATGGGATATCAGCCTGTCCCTGTTAGACCAGGGCCCGTAGATCAGATATATATGGGATATCAGCCTGTCCCTGTTAGACCAGGGCCCGTAGATCAGATATATATGGGATATCAGCCTGTCCCTGTTAGACCAGGGCCCGTAGATCAGATATATATGGGATATCAGCCTGTCCCCGTTAGACCAGGGCCCGTAGATCAGATATATATGGGATATCAGCCTGTCCCTGTTAGACCAGGGCCCGTAGATCAGATATATATGGGATATCAGCCTGTCCCTGTTAGACCAGGGCCCGTAGATCAGATATATATGGGATATCAGCCTGTCCCTGTTAGACCAGGGCCCGTAGATCAGATATATATGGGATATCAGCCTGTCCCCGTTAGACCAGGGCCCGTAGATCAGATATATATGGGATATCAGCCTGTCCCTGTTAGACCAGGGCCCGTAGATCAGATATATATGGGATATCAGCCTGTCCCCGTTAGACCAGGGCCCGTAGATCAGATATATATGGGATATCAGCCTGTCCCTGTTAGACCAGGGCCCGTAGATCAGATATATATGGGATATCAGCCTGTCCCTGTTAGACCAGGGCCCGTAGATCAGATATATATGGGATATCAGCCTGTCCCTGTTAGACCAGGGCCCGTAGATCAGATATATATGGGATATCAGCCTGTCCCTGTTAGACCAGGGCCCGTAGATCAGATATATATGGGATATCAGCCTGTCCCTGTTAGACCAGGGCCCGTAGATCAGATATATATGGGATATCAGCCTGTCCCTGTTAGACCAGGGCCCGTAGATCAGATATATATGGGATATCAGCCTGTCCCTGTTAGACCAGGGCCCGTAGATCAGATATATATGGGATATCAGCCTGTCCCCGTTAGACCAGGGCCCGTAGATCAGATATATATGGGATATCAGCCTGTCCCTGTTAGACCAGGGCCCGTAGATCAGATATATATGGGATATCAGCCTGTCCCTGTTAGACCAGGGCCCGTAGATCAGATATATATGGGATATCAGCCTGTCCCTGTTAGACCAGGGCCCGTAGATCAGATATATATGGGATATCAGCCTGTCCCTGTTAGACCAGGGCCCGTAGATCAGATATATATGGGATATCAGCCTGTCCCTGTTAGACCAGGGCCCGTAGATCAGATATATATGGGATATCAGCCTGTCCCTGTTAGACCAGGGCCCGTAGATCAGATATATATGG
>NW_026285990.1:0-6775 GCF_023373465.1 Oncorhynchus keta | reverse complement strand
TAATTCCTGCCAAGGCAGAAGCTACTCTTCCTGGGGTTTATTATGGATCCCCCATTAGCTCCTGCCAAGGCAGCAGCTACTCTTCCTGGGGTTTATTATGGATCCCCATTAGTTCCTGCCAAGGCAGCAGCTACTCTTCCTGGGGTTTATTGTGGATCCTCATTAATTCCTGCCAAGGCAGAAGCTACTCTTCCTGGGGTCCAGCAAAATTAAGGCAGTTATAATATTTTAAAAACATTATAATACATTTACAGATTTCACAACTTACCTTTCTGTGTGCCCTCACAGCCCTACTCCACCACTACACACATATCTACACAGTGTGCAAATCCATGTGTATGTATAGTGTGTATGTTATCGTGTGTGTGTGTGTGTGTGTGTGTGTGTGTGTGTGTGTGTGCCAATGTTTGTGTTGCTTCACAGTCCCCGCTGTTCCATAGTGTTTTTAATGTTTTTAAATCTAATTTTTACTGCTTGTGTCAGTTACTTGATGTGGAATAGAGTTCCATGTAGTCATGGCTCTATGTAGTACTGTGGAATAGAGTTCCATGTTGTCATGGCTCTATGGTACTGTGGAATAGAGTTCCATGTAGTCATGGCTCTATGTAGTACTGTGGAATAGAGTTCCATGTAGTCATGGCTCTATGTAGTACTGTGGAATAGAGTTCCATGTAGTCATGGCTCTATGTAGTACTGTGGAATAGAGTTCCATGTAGTCATGGCTCTATGGGACTGTGGAATAGAGTTCCATGTAGTCATGGCTCTATGTAGTACTGTGGAATAGAGTTCCATGTTGTCATGGCTCTATGTGGTACTGTGGAATAGAGTTCCATGTAGTCATGGCTCTATGTAGTACTGTGGAATAGAGTTCCATGTAGTACTGTGGAATAGAGTTCCATGTAGTCATGGCTCTATGTAGTACTGTGGAACAGAGTTCCATGTAGTCATGTCTCTATGTAGCACTGTGGAATAGAGTTCCATGTAGTCATGTCTCATGTAGTACTGTGGAATAGAGTTTCATGTAGTCATGGCTCTATGTAGTACTGTGGAATAGAGTTCCATGTAGTCATGGCTCTATGTAGCATCAGGAATAGAGTTCCATGTAGTCGTGGCTCTATGTAGTACTGTACACCTCCATAGTCTGTTCTGTACTTGGGACTGTGAAGAGCTCTCAGTGACATGTCTTGTGGGGGTATGAATGGGTGTCCGAGCATTCAACATGTCACCTCTCATAAATAAAAGTAGTGATAAAGTCAATCTCTCCTCCATTTCAGAGCAGGAGAGCTTGACATTCTGAAAATGGAGAATTATTAAATATCTCTCTGTGTACATTCAAAGGACCAGCCGTGCTGCCCTGTTATGAGACAATTGCAATTTTCCCTGTCCCTTTTGGCACTTGACCGAAGCTGAACAGTAGTCAAGGTGCGACAAAACTAGGGCCCCTGTAGGACCTGCCTTGTTGATAGTGTTGTTAAGAAGGTAGAAACTAGGGCCTGTAGGATATGTCTTGTTGATATTGCTACAAGAAGGTAGAAACTAGGGCCTGTGACCTGCCTTGTTGATAGTGTTGTTAAGAAGGTATAAACTGGGCCTGATGGGACCCGCCTTGTTAGATAGTGTTGTTAAGAAGGTGAAACTAGGCCTGCAGGACCTACCTTGTTGATAGTGCTGTTAGAAGGCAGAAACTAGGGCCTGTGAGGACCTACGTTGATGATAGTGCTGTTAAGAAGGTAGAAACTAGGGCCTGTAAGGACCTGCCTTGTTTATAGTGCTGTTAAGAAGGTAGAAACTAGGGCCTGTAGGACCTGCTTTGTTGATAGTGTTGTTAAGAAGGTAGAAAACTAGGGCCTGTAGGACCTGCCTTGTTGATAAAGCTGTTAAGAAGGTAGAAACTAGGGCCTGTATGACCTGCCTTGTTTATAGTACTGTTAAGAAGGTAGAAAACTAGGGCCTGCAGGACCTGCTTTGTTGATAGTGTTGTTAAGAAGGTAGAAACTAGGTCCTGTAGGACCCGCCTTGTTTATAGTGCTGTCTAAGAAGGTAGAAACTAGGCCCCTGTAGGACCTGCCTTGTTGATAGTGTTGTTAAGAAGGTAGAAACTAGGGCCTGTATGACCTGTCTTGTTGATAGTGTTGTTAGAAGGTAGAAACTAGGGTCTGTAGGACCTGCCTTGTTGATAGTGTTGTTAAGAAGGTAGAAACTAGGGCCTGTAGGACCCGCCTTGTTGATAGTGTTGTTAAAAAGGTGAAACTAGGGCCTGTATGACCTGGTTTGTTGATAGTGCTGTTAGTGATAGGTCAGTAGGGCAAGTATTCCAAAACCCTGGTCTAACAGACAAACACAACACGCACCAACATACTATCTCTGCTAAGAGACCAATATGACATTTATCAACACATTACGTTCTATCTATGTTAAGAGACCAATAAGACATTTATCAACACATTACATACTATCTCTGCTAAGAGACCAAGTCCTCAACTGGCAGCTTCATTAAATAGTACACGCAAAACACCAGTCTCAACATCAACAGTGAAGAGACGACTCCAGGATGCTGGCCTTCTAGGCCAGAGTTCCTCTGTCCAGTGTCTGTGTTCTTTTTCCCATCTTAATATTTTATTTTTATTGGCCAGTCTGAGATATGGCTTTTTCTTTGCAACTCTGCCTAGAAGGCCAGCATCCCGGAGTCGCCTCTTCACTGTTGACGTTGTGACTGGTGTTTTGCGGGTACAATTTAACGAAGCTGCCAGTTGAGGACTTGTGAGGAGTCAAGATCTTCAGTTTCTTGGCAATTTCTCGCATGGAATAGCCTTAATTTCTCAGAACAAGAAAAGACTGATGAGTTTCAGAAGAAAGTTCTTTGCTCCTAGCCATTTGAGCCTGTAATCGAACCCACAAATGCTGATGCTCCAGACACTCAACTAGTCTAAAGGCCAGTTTTATTGCTTCTTTAATCAGCACAACAGTTTTAAGCTGTGCTAACACAATTGCAAAGGGGGTTTCTAATGATCAATTACCCTTTTAAAATTATAAACTTGGATTAGCTAACACAACGTGCATTGGAACACAGGAGTGATGGTTGCTGATAATGGGCCCCTGTACGCCTATGTAGCTATTCCATTAAAAACCAGCTACAATAGTCATTTACAACATTAACCATGTCTACACTATATTTCTGATTTAATATATAATAATATAATATAATATAATAATATATATAATATATGCCATTTAGCAGACGCTTATCCAAAGCGACTTACAGTCATGTGTGCATACATTCTACGTATGGGTGGTCCCGGGAATCGAACCCACTACCCTGGCGTTACAAGCGCCATGCTCTACCAACTGAGCTGCAGAAGGACCAAATGTGCTTTTCTTTCAAAAACAAAGACATTTCTCAGTGACCCCAAACTTTTGAACGGTGGTGAACATATTACCTCAATTACCTTGACTATCTGGTGTCCCCGCACATTGACTCTGTACCCCCTGTATATAGTCTCATTACTAACCGGTGCCCCTACACATTGACTCTGTACCCCCTGTATATAGTCTCATTACTATCTGGTGTCCCCGCACATTGACTCTGTACCCCCTGTATATAGTCTCATTACTAACCGGTGCCCCCGCACATTGACTCTGTACCCCCTGTATATAGTCTCATTACTAACCGGTGCCCCCGCACATTGACTCTGTACCCCCTGTATATAGTCTCATTACTAACCGGTGCCCCTACACATTGACTCTGTACCCCCTGTATATAGTCTCATTACTAACCGGTGCCCCTACACATTGACTCTGTACCCCCTGTATATAGTCTCATTACTAACCGGTGCCCCTACACATTGACTCTGTACCCCCTGTATATAGTCTCATTACTAACCGGTGCCCCTACACATTGACTCTGTACCCCCTGTATATAGTCTCATTACTAACCGGTGCCCCTACACATTGACTCTGTACCCCCTGTATATAGTCTCATTACTAACCGGTGCCCCCGCACATTGACTCTGTACCCCCTGTATATAGTCTCATTACTAACCGGTGCCCCTACACATTGACTCTGTACCCCCTGTATATAGTCTCATTACTAACCGGTGCCCCTACACATTGACTCTGTACCCCTGTGGCTATAGTCTCATTACTAACCGGTGCCCTACACATTGACTCTGTACCCCTGTATATAGTCTCATTACTAACCGGTGCCTTACACATTGACTCTGTACCCCCTGTATATAGTCTCATTACTAACCGGTGCCCCCGCACATTGACTCTGTACCCCCTGTATATAGTCTCATTACTAACCGGTGTCCCCGCACATTGACTCTGTACCCCCTGTATATAGTCTCATTACTAACCGGTGCCCCTACACATTGACTCTGTACCCCCTGTATATAGTCTCATTACTAACCGGTGCCCCTACACATTGACTCTGTACCCCCTGTATATAGTCTCATTACTAACCGGTGCCCCCGCACATTGACTCTGTACCCCCTGTATATAGTCTCATTACTAACCGGTGCCCCTACACATTGACTCTGTACCCCCTGTATATAGTCTCATTACTTACCGGTGCCCCTACACATTGACTCTGTACCGGTATCCCCTGAATATAGTCTCATTACCAACCTGTACCCCCACACATTGACTCTGTACCGGTGCCTCCTGTATATAGCCTCATTACTAACCGGTTACTAATAATTACTTATTATTCGGTTACTCATAACTACTAATAATAATTTAACTGCATTTTTGGTTAGGGACTCGTAAGTAAGCATTTCACTGTAAGGTCTAAACCTGTTGTATTCAGCGCATGTGACTAATAACATTTGATTTGATTTGTTTTGCAGGGATTACTGCAGGAATTGACTTTGTCCTGCAGCATCTGCCTCTGCAGGGATTACTGCAGGAATTTGCCTTGATCTGCAGAAATGTACCTTGTCCTGCAGGAATAAAAAAAAATGTACAGGATCAGCAGGACTTTAGAAATTCCTGCAGGATTCCTGTGGGACATTTTCATAAGGGAAATATCTGAAAAATGGACTTGTTTTCTCAGTTAAAGTGTCAAAATTGCACATGGAATAATAGAAAACAATCAAAAAGTTAAGGTAGTTGCATCCGCTAATTATATGGTGCTGTTAGCTGTATGGCTTCTGAGCAGATCCTCATGAACCTCATGTAGTTTTATTGAAATGGGAAAATTCACCAACATCCTTTCCTGCTCACTGAAAGGCAGTCGTAGTCTATACTATTCAGTGGTGAACACAACTATTGCTGCGACAATAGACTTACTTCTCTGAATGTATACAGGTGTAGAATCTTCATTTGTTCTGCCTGTAATTGCAGGAAATTTCACAGCAGCATACCTCTCTAACCCTGCTGTGTCATGGTTTTATCTGTCACCAGAGGGCAGCAGAGACCGTCCTAGAGACAGTAACGACACTCAGGTTGTCATGGTTCCACCTGTCACCAGAGGGCAGCAGAGACCGTCCTAGAGACATTAACAACACTCAGGTTGTCATGGTTCCACCTGTCACCAGGGGGCAGCAGAGACTGTCCTAGAGACATTAACACACTCAGGTTGTCATGGTCTTATCTGTCACCAGGGGCGGCAGAGACCGCCTCCTAGAGACATTAACCACACTCAGGTTGTCATGGTTCCACCTGTCACCAGAGGACAGCAGAGACCGTCCTAGAGACAGTAACCACACTCAGGTTGTCATGGTTCCACCCTGTCACCAGGGGGCAGCAGAGACCACCCTAGGAGACATTAACAACACTCAGGTTGTCATGGTCTTATCTGGTCACCAGACGACAGCAGAGACCGTCCTAGAGACATTAACCACACTCAGGTTGTCATGGTTCCACTGTCACCAGAGGACAGCAGAGACCGTCCTAGAGACAGTAACCACTCAGGTTGTCATGGTTCCACCTGTCACCAGGGGCGTGCAGAGACCGTCCCTAGGGCATTAACCACACTCAGGTTGTCATGGTTCCACCTGTCACCAGAGGACAGCAGAGACAATCCAGAGACATTAACCACACTCAGGTTGTCGGTTTTATCTGTCACCAGAGGGCAGCAGAGACCGCCCTAGAGACATTAACAACACTCAGGTTGTCATGGTTCCACCTATGTCACCAGAGTGTCAGCAGAGACTCATCCTAGAGACATTAACAACACAGGTTGTCATGGTTTTATCTGTCACCAGAGGACAGCAGAGACCGTCCTAGAGACATTAATGACACTCAGGTTGTCATGGTTCCACCTGTCACCAGAGGGCAGCAGAGACCGTCCTAGAGACATTAACAACACTCAGGTTGTCATGGTTCACCTGTCACCAGAGGACAGCAGAGACAGTCCTAGAGACATTAACAACACTCAGGTTGTCATGGTTCCACCTGTCACCAGAGGACAGCAGAGACCGTCCTAGAGACATTAATGACACTCAGGTTGTCATGGTTCCACCTGTCACCAGGGGCAGCAGAGACCGTCCTAGAGACAGTAACGACACTCAGGTTGTCATGGTTTCACCTGTCACCAGGGGCAGCAGAGACTGTCCCTAGACATTAACCACCGTCCTACTCAGGTTGTCATGGTTCACCTGTCACACTCAGGTTGTCAGGACAGGGGGCAGCAGAGACCGTCCTAGAGACATTAACAACACTCAGGTTGTCATGGTTTTATCTGTCACCAGAGGGCAGCAGAGACCGTCCTAGAGACATTAACGACCACTCAGGTTGTCATGGTTTCACCTGTCACCAGGGGCAGCAGAGACCG